>NC_044403.1:32433308-32707758 GCF_006542625.1 Nomascus leucogenys | reverse complement strand
TTTCAGAAACTGCTCAATCAAAATTAGTTCAACTGTGTTAGTTGAAAGCACAGAACAGAAGAAGTTTCACAGATTGCTTCTGTGTAGTTTTTATTTGAAATATTCCTTTTTCCTATAGGCCTCTTAGCGCCCTGAATGTCCACTTGCATTTTCTACAGAAAGAGTGTTTCAGAACTGCTCAATCAAAAGTAAGGTTCAACTCTGTTAGTTGAATGCACAGAACAGAAAGAAGTTTCACAGATAGCTTCTGTGTAGTTTTTATTTGAAGATATTCCTTTTCCACTATAGGCCTCTTAGACGCCCGAATGTCCACTTGCATTTTCTACAGAAAGAGTGTTTCAGAACTGCTCAATCAAAAGTAAGGTTCAACTCTGTTAGTGAATGCACA
Source organism: Nomascus leucogenys (assembly GCF_006542625.1). Classification (NCBI taxonomy): domain Eukaryota; kingdom Metazoa; phylum Chordata; class Mammalia; order Primates; family Hylobatidae; genus Nomascus; species Nomascus leucogenys. The sequence continues at coordinate 32,707,370 of NC_044403.1, read as the reverse complement.
GAACAGAAAGAAGTTTCACAGATTGCTTCTGTGTAGTTTTTATTTGAAGATATTCCTTTTTCCACTATAGGCCTCTTAGCGCCATGAATGTCCACTTGCATTTTCTACAGAAAGAGTGTTTCAGAACTGCTCAATCAAAGTAAGGTTCAACTCTGTTAGTTGAATGCACAGAACAGAAGAAGTTTCACAGATTGCTTCTGTGTAGTTTTTATTTGAAGATATTCCTTTTTCCACTATAGGCCTCTTAGCGCTGAAGGTCCACTTGCATTTTCTACAGAAAGAGTGTTTCAGAACTGCTCAATCAAAAGTAAGGTTCAACTCTGTTAGTTGAATGCACAGAAACAGAAAGAGTTTCACAGAATGCTTCTGTGTAGTTTTTATTTGAAGATATTCCTTTTTCCCTATAGGCCTCTTAGCGCCTGAATGTCCACTTGCATTTTCTACAGAAAGAGTGTTTCAGAACTTCTCAATCAAAATAAGGTTCAACTCTGTTAGTTGAATGCACAGAACAGAAAGAAGTTTCACAGATAGCTTCTGTGTAGTTTTTATTTGAAGATATTCCTTTTTCCACTATAGGCCTCTTAGCGCCCGAATGTCCACTTGCATTTTCTACAGAAAGAGTGTTTCAGAACTGCTCAATCAAAAGTAAGGTTCAACTCTGTTAGTTGAATGACAGAACAGAAAGAAGTTTCACAGATGCTTCTCGTGTAGTTTTTATTTGAAGATATTCCTTTTTCCACTATAGGCCTCTTAGCGCCCTGAATGTCCACTTGCATTTTCTACAGAAAGAGTGTTTCAGAACTGCAATCAAAAGTAAGGTTCAACTCTGTTAGTTGAATGCACAGAACAGAAAGAAGTTTCACAGATTGCTTCTGTGTAGTTTTTTATTTGAAGATATTCCTTTTTCCACATAGGCCTCTTAGCGCCCGAATGTCCACTTGCATTTTCTACAGAAAGAGTGTTTCAGAACTGCTCAATCAAAAGTAAGGTTCAACTCTGTTAGTTGAATGCACAGAACAGAAAGAAGTTTCACAGATGCTTCTGTGTAGTTTTTATTTGAAGATATTCCTTTTCCACTATAGGCCTCTTAGCGCCCTGAATGTCCACTTGCATTTTCTACAGAAAGAGTGTTTCAGAACTGCTCAATCAAAAGTAAGGTTCAACTCTGTTAGTTGAATGCACAGAAAAGTAAGAAGTTTCACAGATTGCTTCTGTGTAGTTTTTATTTGAAGATATTCCTTTTTCCACTATAGGCCTCTTAGCGCCCTGAATGTCCACTTGCATTTTCTACAGAAAGAGTGTTTCAGAACTGCTCAATCAAAAGTAAGGTTCAACTCTGTTAGTTGAATGCACAGAACAGAAAGAAGTTTCACAGATTGCTTCTGTGTAGTTTTTATTTGAAGATATTCCTTTTTCCACATAGGCCTCTTAGCGCCCTGAATGTCCACTTGCATTTTCTACAGAAAGAGTGTTTCAGAACTGCTCAATCAAAGTAAGGTTCAACTCTGTTAGTTGAATGCACAGAACAGAAAGAAGTTTCACAGATTGCTTCTGTGTAGTTTTTATTTGAAGATATTCCTTTTTCCGCTATAGGCCTCTTAGCGCTCCGAATGTCCACTTGCATTTTCTACAGAAAGAGTGTTTCAGAACTGCTCAATCAAAAGTAAGGTTCAACTCTGTTAGTTGAATGCACAGAACAGAAAGAAGTTTCACAGATTGCTTCTGTGTAGTTTTTATTTGAAGATATTCCTTTTTTCCGCTATAGGCCTCTTAGCGCTCCGAATGTCCACTTGCATTTTCTACAGAAAGAGTGTTTCAGAACTGCTCAATCAAAAGTAAGGTTCAACTCTGTTAGTTGAATGCACAGAACAGAAAGAAGTTTCACAGAATGCTTCTCTGTAGTTTTTATTTGAAGATATTCCTTTTTCCGCTATAGGCCTCTTAGCGCTCCGAATGTCCACTTGCATTTTCTACAGAAAGAGTGTTTCAAAACTGCTCAATCAAAAGTAAGGTTCAACTCTGTTAGTTGAATGCACAGAACAGAAAAGTTTCACAGAATCTTCTGTGTAGTTTTTATTTGAAGATATTCCTTTTTCCGCTATAGGCCTCTTAGCTCCGAATGTCCACTTGCATTTTCTACAGAAAGAGTTTTCAGAACTGCTCAATCAAAAGTAAGGTTCAACTCTGTTAGTTGAATGCACAGAACAGAAAGAAGTTTCACAGAATGCTTCTGTGTAGTTTTTATTTGAAGATATTCCTTTTTAAACTATAGGACTCTTAGCACTCCGAATGTCAACTTGCATTTTCTACAGAAAGAGTGTTTCAGAACTGCTCAATCAAAAGTAAGGTTCAACTCTGTTAGTTGAATGCACAGAACAGAAAGAAGTTTCACAGATTCTTCTGTGTAGTTTTTATTTGAAGATATTCCTTTTTCCACATAGGCCTCTTAGCGCCTGAATGTCCACTTGCATTTTCTACAGAAAGAGTGTTTCAGAACTGCTCAATCAAAAGTAAGGTTCAACTCTGTTAGTTGAATGCACAGAACAGAAAGAAGTTTCACAGATTGCTTCTGTGTAGTTTTTATTTGAAGATATTCCTTTTTCCGCATAGGCCTCTTAGCGCCAATGTCCACTTGCATTTCTACAGAAAGAGTGTTTCAGAACTGCTCAATCAAAATAAGGTTCAACTCTGTTAGTTGAATGCACAGAACAGAAAGAAGTTTCACAGAATGCTTCTGTGTAGTTTTTATTTGAAGATATTCCTTTTTCCACTATAGGCCTCTTAGCGCCCTGAATGTCCACTTGCATTTTCTACAGAAAGAGTGTTTCAGAACTGCTCAATCAAAAGTAAGGTTCAACTCTGTTAGTTGAATGCACAGAACAGAAAGAAGTTTCACAGATGCTTCTGTGTAGTTTTTATTGAAGATATTCCTTTTTCCGCTATAGGCCTCTTAGCGCTCCGAATGTCCACTTGCATTTTCTACAGAAAGAGTGTTTCAGAACTGCTCAATCAAAAGTAAGGTTCAACTCTGTTAGTTGAATGCACAGAACAGAAAGAAGATTCACAGTATGCTTCTGTGTAGTTTTTATTTGAAGATATTCCTTTTTCCACTATAGGCCTCTTAGCGCCCTGAATGTCCACTTGCATTTTCTACAGAAAGAGTGTTTCAGAACTGCTCAATCAAAAGTAAGGTTCAACTCTGTTAGTTGAATGCACAGAACAGAAAGAAGTTTCACAGAATGCTTCTGTGTAGTTTTTATTTGAAGATATTCCTTTTTCCACTATAGGCCTCTTAGCGCCCTGAATGTCCACTTGCATTTTCTACAGAAAGAGTGTTTCAGAACTGCTCAATCAAAAGTAAGGTTCAACTCTAGTTGAATGCACAGAACAGAAGAAGTTTCACAGATTGCTTCTGTGTAGTTTTTATTTGAACATATTCCTTTTTTCCGCTATAGGCCTCTTAGCGCCCTGAATGTCCACTTGCATTTTCTACAGAAAGAGTGTTTCAGAACTGCTCAATCAAAAGTAAGGTTCAACTCTGTTAATTGAAGCACAGAACAGAAAGAAGTTTCACAGAGATGCTTCTGTGTAGTTTTTTTTAAAATTCCTTTTTCCGCTATAGGCCTCTTAGCGCCCTGAATGTCCACTTGCATTTTCTACAGAAGAAGTGTTTCAGAACTGCTCAATCAAAAGTAAGGTTCAACTCTGTTAGTTGAATGCACAGAACAGAAAGAAGTTTCACAGATTGCTTCTGTGTAGTTTTTATTTGAAGATATTCCTTTTTCCACTATAGGCCTCTTAGCGCCTGAATGTCCACTTGCATTTTCTACAGAAAGAGTGTTTCAGAACTGCTCAATCAAATATAAGGTTCAACTCTGTTAGTTGAAAGCACAGAACAGAAAGAAGTTTCACAGATTGCTTCTGTGTAGTTTTTATTTGAAGATATTCCTTTTTCCGCTATAGGCCTCTTAGCGCTCTGAATGTCCACTTGCATTTTCTACAGAAAGAGTGTTTCAGAACTGCTCAATCAAAAGTAAGGTTCAACTCTGTTAGTTGAATGCACAGAACAGAAATAAGTTTCACAGATTGCTTCTGTGTAGTTTTTATTTGAACATATTCCTTTTTCCGCTATAGGCCTCTTAGCGCCCTGAATGTCCACTTGCATTTTCTACAGAAAGAGGTTTTCAGAACTGCTCAATCAAAACTAAGGTTCAACTCTGTTAGTTGAATGCACAGAACAGAGAAGTTTCACAGATTGCTTCTGTGTAGTTTTTTATTTGAACATATTCCTTTTTCCACTATAGGCCTCTTAGCGCCCTGAATGTCCACTTGCATTTTCTACAGAAAGAGTGTTTCAGAACTGCTCAATCAAAAGTAAGGTTCAACTCTGTTAGTTGAATGCACAGAACAGAAAGAAGTTTCACAGATTGCTTCTGTGTAGTTTTTTTTGAAGATATTCCTTTTCCACTATAGGCCTCTTAGCGCCCTGAATGTCCACTTGCATTTTCTACAGAAAGAGTGTTTCAGAACTGCTCAATCAAAATAAGGTTCAATCTGTTAGTTGAATGCACAGAACAGAAAGAAGTTTCACAGATTGCTTCTGTGTAGTTTTTATTTGAAGATATTCCTTTTTCCGCTATAGGCCTCTTAGCACTGAATGTCCACTTGCATTTTCTACAGAAAGAGTGTTTCAGAACTGCTCAATCAAAAGTAAGGTTCAACTCTGTTAGTTGAATGCACAGAACAGAAATAAGTTTCACAGATTGCTTCTGTGTAGTTTTTATTTGAACATATTCCTTTTTCCACTATAGGCCTCTTAGTGCCTGAATGTTACACTTGCATTTTCTACAGAAAGAGTGTTTCAGAACTGCTCAATCAAAAGTAAGGTTCAACTCTGTTAGTTGAATGCACAGAACAGAAAGAAGTTTCACAGAATGCTTCTGTGTAGTTTTTATTTGAAGATATTCCTTTTCCACTATAGGCCTCTTAGCGCCAAATGTCCAATTGCATTTTCTACAGAAAGAGTGTTTCAGAACTCCTCAATCAAAAGTGAGGTTCAAATCTGTTAGCTGAACGCACAGAACAGAAAGAAGTTTCACAGATTGCTTCTGTGTAGTTTTTATTTGAAGATATTCCTTTTTCCGCTATGGGCCTCTTAGCGCTCCGAATGTCCACTTGCATTTTCTACAGAAAGAGTTTTCCAGAACTGTTCAATCAAAAGTAAGGTTCAACTCTGTTACTTGAATGCACAGAACGGAAACAAGTTTCACAGATTGCTTCTGTGTAGTTTTTATTTGAACATATTCATTTTTCCGCTATAGGCCTCTTAGCTCTCCGAAGGTCCACTTGCATTTTCTACAGAAAGAGTGTTTCAGAACTGCTCAATCAAAAGTAAGGTTCAAATCTGTTAGTTCAATGCACAGAACAGAAAGAAGTTGCACAGAATGCTTCTGTGTAGTTTTTATTTGAAGGTATTCCTTTTTCCACTATAGGCCTCTTAGCGCCATGAATGTCCACTTGCATTTTCTACAGAAAGAGTTTTTCAGAACTGCTCAATGAAAACTATGGTTCAACTCTGTTAGTTGAATGCACAGAAAAGTAAGAAGTTTCACAGATTGCTTCTGTGTAGTTTTTATTTGAAGGTATTCCTTTTTCCACTATAGGCCTCTTAGCGCTCCGAAGGTCCACTTGCATTTTCTACAGAAAGAGTGATTCAGAACTGCGCAATCAAAAGTAAGGTTCAACTCTGTTAGTTGAATGCAAAGAACAGAAAGAAGTTTCACAGATTGCTTCTGTGTAGTTTTTGTTTGAAGATATTCCTTTTACCACTCTAGGCCTCTTAGCGCCATGAATGTCCACTTGCATTTTCTACAGAAAGAGTGTTTCAGAACTGCTCAATCAAAACTCAGGTTCAACTCTGTTGGTTGAATGCACAGAACAGAAAGAACTTTCACAGATTGCTTCTGTGTAGTTTTTGTTTCAAGATATTCCTTTTTCCACTATAGGCCTCTTAGCGCCATGAATGTCCACTTGCATTTTCTACAGAAAGAGTGTTTCAGAACTGCTCAATCAAAATTAAGGTTCAATTCTGTTAGTTCAATGGACAGAACAGAAAGAAGTTTCACAGAATGCTTCTGTGTAGTTTTTATTTCAAGATATTCCTTTTTCCGCTATAGCCCTCTTAGCACTCCGAAGGTCCACTTGCATTTTCTACAGAAAGAGTGTTTCATAACTGCTCAATGAAAAGTAAGGTTCTACTCTGTTAGTTGAATGCACAGAACAGAAATAAGTTTCACAGATTGCCTCTGTGTAGTTTTTATTTGAACATATTCCTTTTTCCACTATAGGCCTGTTAGTGGCCTGAATGTTCACTTGCATTTTCAACAGAAAGAGTGCTTCAGAACTGCTCAATCAAAAGTAAGGTTCAACTCTGTTAGTTGAATGCACAGAACAGAAATAAGTTTCACAGATTCCCTCTGTGTAGTTTTTATTTGAACATATTCCTTTTTCCACTATAGGCCTCTTAGTGGCCTGAATGTTCACTTGCATTTTCAACAGAAAGAGTGTTTCAGAACTACTCACTCAAAAGTAAGGTTCAACTCTGTTAGTTGAATGCACAGAACAGAAAGAAGTTTCACAGAATGCTTCTGTGTAGTTTTTATTTGAAGATATTCCTATTTCCGCTATAGGCCTCTTAGCGCTCCGAATGTCCAATTGCATTTTCTACAGAAAGCGTGTTTCAGAACTCCTCAATCAAAAGTAAGGTTCAAATCTGTTAGCTGAAAGCACAGAACAGAAACAAGTTTCACAGATAGCTTCTGTGTAGTTTTTATTTGAACATATTACTTTTTCCACTACAGGCCTCATAGCGCCCTGAATATCCACTTGCATTTTCTACAGAAAGAGTGTTTCAGAACTGCTCAATGAAAACTACAGTTCAACTCTCTTAGTTGAATGCACAGAACAGAAAGAAGTTTCACAGAATGCTTCTATGTAGTTTTTATTTCAAGATATTCCTATTTCCGCTATAGGCCTCTTAGCGCTCCGAATGTCCACATACATTTTCTATAGAAAGAGTGTTTCAGAACTGCTCCATCAACAGTAAGGGTCAACTCTGTTAGCTGAATGCACAGAACAGAAAGAAGTTTCACAGATTGCTTCTGTGTAGTTTTTGTTTGATGATATTCCTTTTTCCACAATCGCCTCTTAGCGCCATGAATGTCCACATGCATTTTCTACAGAAAGAGTGTTTCAGAACTGCTCAATCAAATTTAAGGTTCAAATGTTTAAGTTGAAAGAATAGAACAGTAAGAAGTTTCACAGATTCCTTCTGTGTAGTTTTTAGTTGAAGATATTCCTTTTTCCACCATAGGCCTCTTAGCGCCCTGAATGTCCACTTACATTTTCTACAGAAAGAGTGTTTCACAACTGCTCAATCAAAAGTAAGTTTCAAATCTCTTAGTTGAATGCACAGAACAGAATGTAGTTTCACAGAATGCTTCTGTGTAGTTTTTATTTGAAGATATTCCTTTTTCCGCTATAGGCCTCTTAGCGCTCCGAATGTCCACTTGCATTTTCTACAGAAAGACTGTTTCAGAACTGTTCAATCAAAAGTAAGTTTCAACTCTGTTAGTTGAATGCACAGAACAGAAAGAAGTTTCACAGATTGCTTCTGTGTAGTTTTTATTTGAAAATATTCCTTTTTCCACTATAGGCCTCTTAGTGCCCTGAATGTTCACTTGCATTTTCTACAGAAAGAGTGTTTCAGAACTGCTCAATCAAATGTAAGGTTCAACTCTGTTAGTTGAATGCACAGAACAGAAAGAAGTTTCACAGAATGCTTCTGTGTAGTTTTTATTTGAAGATATTCCTATTTCCGCTACAGGCCTCTTAGGGCTCCGAATGTCCACTTGCATTTTCTACAGAAAGGGTGTTTCAGAACTGCTCAATCAAAAGTAAGGTTCAACTCTGTTAGTTGAATGCACAGAACAGAAAAAAGTTTCACAGATTGCTTCTGTGTAGTTTTTATTTGATCATATTCCTTTTTCCACTATAGGCCTCTTAGCGCCCTGAATGTCTACTTGCATTTTCTACAGAAAGAGAGTTTCAGAACTGCTCAATCAAAACTAAGGTTCAACTCTGTTAGTTGAATGCACAGAACAGTAAGAAGTTTCACAGATTGCTTCTGTGTAGTTTTTATTTGAAAATATTCCTTTTTCCACTATAGGCCTCTTAGCGCCCTGAATGTCCACTTCCATTTTCTACAGAAAGAGTGTTTCAGAAGTGCTCAATCAAATGTAAGGTTCAACTCTGTTAGTTGAATGCACAGAACAGAAAGAAGTTTCACAGATTGCTTATGTGTAGTTTTTATTTGAACATATTCATTTTTCCGCTATGGGCCTCTTAGCGCACTGAATTTCCACTTGCATTTTCTACAGAATGAGGGCTTCAGAACTGCTCAATCAAAACTAAGGTTCAACTCTGTTAGTTGAATGCACAGAACAGAAAGAAATTTCACAGATTGCTTCTGTGTAGTTTTTATTTGAAAATATTCCTTTTTCCACTATAGGCCTCTTAGCGCCATGAATGTCCACTTGCATTTTCTACAGAAAGAGTGTTTCAGAACTGCTCAATCAAAACTAAGGTTCAACTCTGTTAGCTGAACGCACAGAACAGAAAGAAGTTTCACAGAATACTTCTGTGTAGTTTTTATTTGAAGATATTCCTATTTCCGCTATAGGCCTCTTAGCACTCCAAATGTCCACTTGCATTTTCTACAGAAAGGGTGTTTCAAAACTGCTCAATCAAAAGTAAGGTTCAACTCTGTTAGTTGAATGCACAGAAAAGAAAGAAGTTTCACAGATAGCTTCTCTCTAGTTTTTGTTTGAAGATATTCCTTTTTCCACTATAGGCCTCTTAGCGCCATGAATGTCCACTTGCATTTTCTACAGAAAGAGTGTTTCAGAACTGCTCAATCAAAATTAAGGTTCAACTGTGTTAGTTGAAAGCACAGAACAGTAAGAAGTTTCACAGATTGCTTCTGTGTAGTTTTTATTTGAAGATATTCTTTTTTCCGCTAAGGGCGTCTTAGCGCTCCGAAGGTCCACTTGCATTTTCTACACAAAGAGTGTTTCAGAACTGCTCAATCAAAAGTAAGTTTCAACTCTGTTAGTTGAATGCACAGAACAGACAGAAGTGTCACAGAATGCTTCTGTGTAGTTTTTATTTGAAGATGTTCCTTTTTGCACTATAGGCCTCTTAGCGCTCCGAATGTCCACTTGCAGTTTCTACAGAAAGAGTGTTTCAGAACTGCTCAATCAATAGTAAGGTTCAACTCTGTTACTTGAATGCACAGATCAGAAAGTAGTTTCACAGAATGTTTCTGTGTAGTTTTTATTTGAAGATATTCCTTTTTTCGCTATAGGCCTCTTAGCACACCGAATGTCCACTTGCAATTTCAAAAGAAAGAGTGTTTCAGAACTGCTCAATCAAAAGTAAGGTTCAACTCTGTTAGTTGAATGCACAGAACAGAAATTAATTTCACAGAATGCTTCTGTGTAGTTTTTATTTGAAGATATTCCTTTTTCTACTATAGGCATCTTAGCGCTTGGAATGTCCACTTGCAGTTTCCACAGAAGGAGTGTTTCAGAACTGCTCAATCAAAAGCAAGGTTCAACTCTGTTAGTTGAATGCACAGAACAGAAATTAATTTCACAGAATGCTTCTGTGTAGTTTTTATTTGAAGATATTCCTTTTTCTACTATAGGCATCTTAGCGCTTGGAATGTCCACTTGCAGTTTCCACAGAAGGAGTGTTTCAGAACTGCTCAATCAAAAGCAAGGTTCAACTCTGTTAGTTGAATGCACAGAACAGAAATTAATTTCACAGAATGCTTCTGTGTAGTTTTTATTTGAAGATATTCCTTTTTCAACTATAGGCATCTTAGCGCTTGGAATGTCCACTTGCAGTTTCAAAAGAATGAGTGTTTCAGAACTGCTCAATCAAAAGCAAGGTTCAACTCTGTTAGTTGAATGCACAGAACAGAATTTAATTTCACAGAATGCTTCTGTGTAGTTTTTATTTGAAGATATTCCTTTTTGCACTGTAGGCCTTTTAGCGCTCCGAATGTCCACTTGCAGTTTCTACAGAAAGAGTGTTTCAGAACTGCTCAATCAAAAGTAAGGTTCAACACTGTTTCTTGAATGCACAGATCAGAAAGAAGTTTCACAGAATGGTTCTGTGTAGTTTTTATTCGAAGATATTACTTTTTTCCCCATAGTCCTCTTAGCGCTCCGAATGTCCACTTGCAGTTTCTACAGAAAGAGTGTTTCAGAACTTGTCAATCAAAAGTAAGGTTCAACTCTGTTAGTTGAATGCACAGAACAGTAAGAAGTTTCACAGGTTGCTTCTGTGTAGTTTTTGTTTGAAGATATTCTTTTTTCCACTCTAGGCCTCTTAGCACCCTGAGTGTCCACTTGCATTTTCCACAGAAAGAGTGTTTCAGAACTGCTCTATCAAAAGTAAGGTTAAACCATGTTAGTTCAATGCACAGAACAGAAAGAAGCTTCACAGACTGTTTCTGTGTAGTTTTTATTTGAAGATATTCCTTTTTCCACTATAGGCCTCTTAGCGCTCGGAATGTCCACTTGCAGTTTCTACAGAAGGAGTGTTTCTGAACTGCTCAATCAAAAGTAAGGTTCAACTCTGTTGGTGGAATGCACAGAACAGAAAAGTTTCACAGAATGCTTCTGTGTAGTTTTAATTTGAACATATTCCTTTTTCCACTATAGGCCTCTTAGCGCCCTTAATGTCCACTTGCATTTTCGACAGAAAGAGTGTTTCAAAACTGCTCAATCAAATGTAAGGTTCAACTCTGTTAGTTGAATGCACAGAACAGAAAGAAGTATAACAGAATGCTTCTGTGTAGTTTTTATTTGAAGATATTCCTTTTTCCACTACAGGCCTCTTAGTGCTCCGAACGTCCACACGCAGTTTCTACTGAAAGAGTTTTTCAGAACTGCTCAATCAAAACCCTAACCCTAACCCTAACCCTAACCCAAACCCTAACCCTAACCCCTAACCCTCACCCCTAACCCTAACCCTCACCCTCACACACACCCTCACCCTCTAACCCTCACCCTCTAACCCTCTCCCTCTAACCCTCACCCTCACCCTAACCCCAACCCCAACCCTTAACCATAACCCTAACCCTAACCCAACCCTAACCCTAATCCTTAACCCGACCCTGACCCTACCCTGACCCTGACTCGACCCTGACCCTAACCCTAACCCCTAACCCTAACCCCTAACCCTAACCCTAACCCAACCCTACCCTAACCCAACCCTAACCCTAACCCTAACCCCTAACCCTAACCCAACCCTAACCCTAATCCCTAACCCCAACCCTAACCCCTAACCCAACCCCAACCCCAACTCCTAACCCCAACCCCAACCCCACCCCAACCCCTAACCCTAACCCCAACCCCAACCCCTGCCCTAACCCCAGCCCTAACCCTAGCCCTAGCCCTAAACCCAGCCCCAGCCCCAGCACCCGACCCCAACCCCTAACCCCGACCGACCCCGACCCCTAACCCCAACCGCAACCCCCAACCCCAACCCCAAACCCAACCCCAACCCTAACCCGTAGCCCTAACCCTCACTGTATCCCCAACCCCTAAGCCTCACCCTGACCCACACCCCCACCCCCACCCCAACCCTAACCCTGATGGTAAGGTAGTGCATTAGCAATACAGGTGGTTGTTACATGAGTAATGTGGGTGGGATATTTTGGGTGTGATGTCTGCATTAGTAAAGCTGCATTTGTGTTTAGAAGCCGCAGTGTGGACCTGGCACTGCGGCGCCTTCCCTTCGCTTGGGAGAAGTTCGGTAGGCAATATTCACAGGGTCTTTTGGTTTCCCGTTTTCCACACCAAACCCTTTTAACTGGTCTCTGAACTTGATTATTCTGGGCTGCAAACAGGAAGGATTTTACTCACCGTAGATGCGGCCCCGAGTTGTGCCAAAGCAAGGCAGCGCCCCCAACGTCTGTGCTGAAGAGAATGATGCTCTGCCTTTCCAGTGTCCCCGAGGTCTGTGCTGAGCAGAACGCAGCTCCGCCCTCGCGGTGCCCCTGGCCCACACGACCGGGTCTGTGCTGAGAAGAACGCTGCTCCGCCTTCGCAGTATCCCGGAGTCTCTGCAGAGAAGAACGCAGCTCCGCCCTCGCGATGCTCTCCGAGTCTGTGCTGCGGAGAACGCAGCTCCGCCCTCGCAAAGGCACCGCGCCCACGCAGGCGCAGAGAGGCGGACCGCGCCCACGCAGGAGGCGCAGAGAGGCGCGGCGCGCCGTCACTCCGCGGAGGAGGCGCAGAGAGGCGCGGCGCGCCGTCGCTCCGCGGCGGAGGCGCACAGAGGCGCGGCGCGCCGTCGCTCCGCGGCGCAGGCGCACAGAGGGGCGGCGCGGTGGCGCCGCCCCCGCGGGGAGGCGCGGCGCAGGCACAGAGACGCGCGGCGGCGAGGCCCCCGCGGGGAGGCGCGGCGCAGGCGCAGAGACGCGCGGCGGCGAGGCCCCCCGCGGGGAGGCGCGGCGCAGGCGCAGAGACGCGCGGCGGCGAGGCCCCCCGCGGGGAGGCGCGGCGCAGGCGCAGAGACGCGCGGCGGCGAGGCCCCCCGCGGGGAGGCGCGGCGCAGACGCAGAGACGCGCGGCGGCGAGGCCCCCGCGGGGAGGCGCGTCGCCGGCAGGGCGGGTGCGGCGCAGGCGGAGACATGCACGCTGCCGGGCCGCGGGTTGGTGGGAGCGTTGCAAGCACAGAGACGCACGTCGCCGGGGGTGCGGCGCAGAGACGGGTGGAACCTCAGTAACCTGAAAAGCCGGCCACTATAAGACCTGTTTGCTCACGTTGCAGTGCCACTGCGCCTCCTGCTAGCGCCTAGGGCAACTGCAGCGCCCCCTAGCTAACACTGGTGGCCAGTGCCCCCTGCTAGCACTGGGGCACGCAGGGCCCTTTTGCTCACAGTATAGTGGCAGCACGCCGCCTGCTGGCAGCTAGGGACGTTGCAGGGCCCTCTTGCTCACAGTGTAATGGCAGCATGCTTGCCTGCCGGCGGCTGTGGACACTGCCGGGCCCTCTTGCTCCAAGTGTAGTGGCGGCTGGCTCCCCTGCTGGCAGCTGGGGACGCTGCTGGGCCCTCTTGCTTGCAGTGTTGTGGGGGCACGCCCTCTTCTGGCCCCTGCGGGCACTACAAGATCCTCTTGCTCCCAGTGTAGTGGCAGCACGCCCCCTGCTGGCAACCAGGGCACTGCACGGTCCTCTTGCTCATGTTGTGGTGCCCGTGCGCCACCTGCTGGCAGCTAAGGACACTGCAGGGCCCTCTTGCTCACAGTGTAATCGTCGTATACCCCTGTTGGCAGCTGGGGACACTGCCAGGCCCTCTTGCTGGCAGTGTCGTGGCAGCACGCCACCTGCAGGCAGATGGGGACTATGCAGGGCCCTCTTGCTACGGGTGTGACGGCTGGGGTCCGCTACTGGCCACCTCCTGAGGATTTAACAGAAACCAGCCCTTTCTAAGACTCCACCACAGATATCAACCTATCCTTTCTTGTCTGATGAGACCATCCATGACGGAGAGGTTCTAGCCAGCATATACAGGATGCACAGAGCGAGTTTTCATGTCCTCTGCTTCACCTTTTAATGTCAGACGGCTGAAAACTCCACCTTGGGATCATGCTAACACTGCCATTTTTTGTACATGGGACCCCGTGAAGAACCAAGAAACTGAACTGCGCATGCATGCATTTCTCCTTCCATAATTATTCATGACTCCTCATAGAGCTTATTAAATAAATGTATTTGGCCATTCCACTCAGCATAAATTACTATTTCCTTTACCTCCTCCTTGAAGCATCTGTTTCTGGCTTCTGGCTGGAGGCTATCCTTCCCAGCCTGTCAAGGAATATCCTGCAGGCTGCAACTCTTTATAGGAAATAAATCTCTCATTGGGTATGGTGGCTCATGCTTGTAATCTCAGCACTTTGGGAGGCCAATGTGGGTGGATCACCTGAGGTCAGGAGTTTCAGACCAGCCTGGCCAACATGATGAAACCCTGTCTCTACTAAAAATACAAAAAATTAGCCAGGTGTGGTGGTGGGCATCTGTAATCCCAGCTAATCAGGAGGCTGAGGCAGGAGAATCACTTGAACCCAGGAGATGGAGGTTGCAGTGAACCAAGATCACGCCATTGCACTCCAGCCTGGGCAACAAGAGTGAAACTCTGTCTCGAAAAAAAATAAAAATAAACGTAAAAATGAAGAAATGTCTCCTTTCCAAATTTATGAACCTCATCATTCTTCCATTGACAGCATTAAAAGGTTCAAAAATACCTTTCCATACTCTCCCACAGAAGCCCTAGAAATTGTCATATTGTTCATCATTTTGAATGCCTGAGAACTTGTAATCCAGTGAGTAGAAATGTTGGTGTCCCATTTATGGCTGTCAACCTGCCAGTTCTCAGGAGCTTGTATAAGCCTAAATCTGAAAGGATCTCATCCCATTAGGACCCTTGTCTTCTTTTTGTTGCCTTTCCCACTGGCTCTGGCAACAGGGGTCTTTCTTTCTCCTTGGCTATCTTTGGATACGGGGGCTCCACCTTCTGTGCCACCTTAGGGAATGCCTTTTGCATGCATGGCTAAGTCATTAAAAAGCCTACAGTCTGAGTAACATTTTGAGTGAGTACTCTCTGAAGCTGGGTTGGAATCTCAGTCTTCTTTGTCTGGAAGGTAACTCTTGGGCTACAGGTTTCTTATCCTAGCTTTGGTTTTGAGGCCTCTCTGTTCTCCTCATGGGTTGGAAGTTATTCCTGGCTTTCTGTTTCAAGGTGTCTCTGTGATCTTGATCTTGCTCCTTTCATGGGAACTTCTCAGTTGACTAAATTCTCCCTTCTGAAACCTCTGCTGACTATGTGTTCCACCAATATGGAACTAATCCTGTCTACTTCCTTTCCTGTTTGCATGACTTTACTAAGAATTATTTAGAACTTTAATGGCTCCTTTGACAAAATTTTTATCTTCCAAATTGCCTCCGTTTCGACGTTTACTTTCCCACTTGAGTCTCTCAAATCCCTATAATCACTGAAACTTCAGGCACCTCCCTCCATGCCTTGGAGGCTCTCAATGTGCTCAAGAATCTGCAAAAGCAAATACCCAAGGCTGAAAAATAAAATAGAAAAAAGTTTATTTCTCAGCCTCCATAAGATTGTATGCCAAAACAAAAGGAAATCTTAAAATCTCCAAAAATATTGGTGAGAAAAAAACTTTAGCCCTCATATGAAGAAGATAAAAACTTGCTCCATTTTCCGGAAACACAGTTATAATACAAATATAAAATGGGGCAAAGACAAAAACCAAGTCTTCTATATAAACTAGTGAATTTTGTATTATTGTAATCACATTAGTCAGGGTTCTCCAGAAAGACAGAATCAGTACGATACATGTAGATAGATAGATGAGAGAAGATTCATTAGGCGAATTGGTTCACATAATTATGGAGGCTGAGAAGTTCCACGATAGCCTGTCTCCAAGTTGGAGAACCAGGAAAGCTGGTAGCATGGCTCAGTCCGGGTCCAAAGGTCTCAGAATCAGGGAAGCCAATGGTGTAACTCTCATTCTGAGGCCAAAGGCCTGAGACCCTGAAGTTCTGATGTCAAGGGCAGGAGAAGAAGGATGTTTCAGTTTCAGAAGGAGATAATTCACCTTTTTTATTCCTTTTTGTTCTATCTGGGCTGTCAACCAATTGGATGGTGCCTGTAGTCGTCCATTTTTATACTGCTGTGAAGTAATACCTAAGTCTGAGCGATTTCTAAAGAAGAAAGAGGTTTAATGGGCTGACAGTTCCACACGGCTGTAGCGGCCTCACAATCATGGCAGACTGGGAAGCAAAGCCATCCTTCTTCACATGGCAGCAGCAAGAAGTGCTGAGCAAAAGGGGAAAAGCCCATTATAAAACCATCAGATCATGACAACTCACTATCATGAGAATAGCATGGCAGTAACCACCACCATGATTCACTCACCTCCCACCGGATCCCTCCCACAACATGTAGCGATTATAGGAACTACAATTCAAGATGAGATCTGGGTGGGGACACAGCCAAACTATATCAGTGCCCATCCACATTGGGTCAGGGTGGATCTTTCTTATCTCAGTGTCTTCCAGAAACACCCTCACAGATATGCCCAGAAATTGTGCTTTACCAGCTATGTGAGTATCACTTAATCCAATCAAGCCAACATCTAAAATTAACTATCAGAATATTTATGCCTGACTCATGGCTAAAATTTCAGGATGGAAGCTATGAGATTTCTATTTCTGTTTGTATGTCTATTAATGTAGTTTATGTATATGTGATTTTTTTAAACTCCAGATAGCATTGCAAAATTCATTTATAAAATCCTCTAAAAGTGTTATATTCTGGCCTGGCATTGAGGCTCATGCCTGTAATCCCAGCACTAGGAAGCTGAGGCAGGCAGATCACAAGGTCAAGAGATTGAGACCATCCAGGCCAACATGGTGAAATCCCTTCTCTACTAAAAATACAAAAATTAGCTGAGTGTGATGACACATACCTGTAGTCCCAGTTACTCGGGAGGCTGACGCAGGAGAATTGCTTGAACCCAGAAGGCGGAGGTTGCAGTGAGCCGGGTTCCCGCCATTGCACTTCAGCCTGGGCGACAGGACAAGAGTCCATCTCAAAAAAAAAAAAAAAAGTGCTCTATTCTAACTTGGCTTGGAAAAAAAATAAGCATTTATAAATACATATTCCCCAAACCCCTAGAAATATAGGAACTGATCCAAATGTTTTTCAAGTTAACACGATTTGGATAAAACTTAGTTCAATAAGATTAATTTAATATTTTTGGTGTAATAAAACAACAATGTCTTCAGAGTTATCACTGTTACATATAAAACAAACAAATTTCTATTCTGCTTGAATTCTACTCAAAGAAGCTAATATTATACTTACTAGATACTTAAAACCTTAAAGCTTATAGATTTGATTCTAATTAAGTTGTCATTCTTATGAAAAACATTATTTCAATAATAATTTTTTACATTAATTCTGCTTAATAATACTTACCAAAACTACTTTTGGTAATCTTTAACCTTAAATTTAAGCTAAGTAAAATATTTGCATGAAATATTTAGATCATTTATAAATAAGATACAAAACTAAAACATTAATTACTGAACATATATAATTCAAGTTTATATACTTAAGGCTTCTTATTTTTACAGAAAGACTGAAGGTATTTTGGCCTGTTAATAGGCATGTTTTTGTCTACCACCCTAAGACATTGTACTATGAGGAAACACATCCCCCTAGATATTGAGAGATGGTACACTCGTACATTTTCTAATCTACTATATTAGATTTAAACTGTCATATATTAGAATGCTAATATATGAAAGTTTAAAATTGTCTACTTCCTAGTTTTCTCTGGAAATACAGTTTACCAAGTATTAAAATTATAATAAATATATGTAAATAAAACTAATAGAAATAATAGAATAACTAGAAACAGCTCTATGCAAAGTATGCAAGAAAAGAAGGTTTTTTTGTTTTTTGGGACAGAGTCTTGCTCTGTCACCCAGGCTGGAGTGCAGTGGCCCCATCACAGCTCACTGCAAGCTCCGCCTCCCGGGTTCAGGCCATTCTCCTGCCTCAGCCTCTCCGAGTAGCTGGTACTACAGGCGCCCGCCACCATGCCTGGCTAATTTTTTTTGTATTTTTAGTAGAGACGGGGTTTCACCTTGTTAAGCAGGATGGTCTTGATCTCCTGACCTCGTGATCCACCCACCTTGGCCTCCCAAATTGCTGGGATTACAGGTGTGAGCCACCGCACCCGGCCAGAAAAGTAGTTTTGCAGGTAAAGTAAGATATATTTTTTATAAGAAAAACCACACAACATACACAAATAAAAAGAGATACCTAACCTTCCCTGGGTTATATTTGGATGGGTAAAACTTTCTGTTTTCAGAAATTACATAAAATTCCTAGAAATTTGTCAATGTTCTCCTTATCCATGCTATGTGCTGGTGTCGTTTTATGAGTCATAATTCCAAGTATTACTTTAAATATTGTTTGCCACAGAAAAAATCTAATATCCTTGTCGCTTGTAGTATAATGAACTCTCATCAGATCTTTCAATCACAGCCATTTCATGCTCTTTGTCATTGAGATATTATTTCCCCCGATGCTTTCCTGAAAGCTCCTGCAATCAGCTACAGGTTAAATGTTTGTCTCCAACACAGGAGTCCCTCTGAGACTCACGGAAAAGACTATGACAGGTTCTCTGGTTATAGGCTTCTGATGATATTGCTTAAATAACTTTAAGACCATACACTTGACTCAGTGAAGATCTCCACAAGTCTAGTTGAGAAATTGATGGGTTCATGACGCTGCTAACCCAAGATCCAGCAAGACTGGAATTGATTACATGGCACTGAATGAAATGATGAAAACTGATTATAATTTTATAGCTTTTTTGGAGCATTGCTGGTTCTTTAATGTCCTAGTTTCTGGATTTAAGAAATCTGTTTCTCTTAAGCTAACTATAACTCACAACAATTTATTAGATTATACTTTTGTAAACAGAAATGGAGCATTTATCTTTTTTCCCTGCCTGATTTCTCCAGAATTTTGAGATTCTTACTGAATACTCCTATTTTCATGACAATATAATTGTTAGCAAAAGTCCAATAAAAATCTGTTCACCTTATAACAGTACATAATTGGAAACTTTGGTTATATTATCAAGGCTTTTACTGGAATATAATATTTAGGAATAGCGTACCTAAGATCAGTTATGACCCGCAATTTTAAGGAACCAAGGTTGACTTTTATGGAGCCAATGCTAACAAAGCACTCTGAGAAAAGCCAGCCTGATACCTAAATTACAGGGATCACAGCCTTACAGATTAGTAAGGAAGGTCATTTCCTGGTAGGCCCAGGAATTTGGGGATATTTTGGGGGCCTCAAGAAGAAAGGAATTCACACAAAGCTGTAAGGACTGCAGCTGATATTTGATAGTATGTTCTTGGCTTGGCTTTTAGCTTCGATAATCCTTTAAAAGTCCAATCTGAGATTCTGTATGAAAACTTCCAGCAAAGAAGCTTGAAAGCCCCTATGTGGTCAGCTCTTGCTCTTGCTGCACTTACATAAATAATCAGGCAAAATCTAACAAAGCTAGACTTATTTTTAAAACATGAATAGTCTTACTTTATGATCAAAAATGGTTTGGATGTGGTTTGTCCCCGCAAAAAACTCATGTTGAAATTTGACCCCCGATGTGGCAGTGTGCAACCTAGGCCAGTAAGTAGTGCTTCTGCTCATCTCCTTAGCTGTGATACGCAGCCGGCCCTCGCTCCAGCAGCTGGACCCCTACCTGCTGTCTGCTGCCCTCAGAGCCCAAAGCCGGGCTGTGACTGCTCAGGCCAGCCAGCTGGAGGGAGGGGCTCAGCAGCTCTGGCTTTGGCCCTGGGAGAGCAGGTGGAAGATCAGGCAGGCCATCGCTGTAGCAGAACCCAGTGGATCGGCCTAGATGGGATCTCTGAGCTGAACAAGCGCTCTCCGGGTGGGAGGTGCAGAGAGGGGAGGGGCAGAGCCGCAGGCACTGCTAAGAGGGCTGAGGAAACGGTAGAATGCAGCAGCTGGTGATGTGTGGGTGACGACCCAGGAGCTCCTGATGTCCACCGGCCCCAGTCTCCTGTCCCCCCACCAGGTGTGTGGTGATGGCAGGCATGCCCTTCCCCAGCATCAGGTCTCCAGAGCTGCAGAAGAAGACGGCCTACTTGGATCACACTCCCGTGAGTGTCTCCAGTGTTGCAGAGGGTGAGAGGAGAGCAGGCGGTGAGTGGGAGTGGCGTCGCCCCTAGGGCTGTGCTGGGCCGGTGTCTCCTGTCTCCTCGGGAGGCTTGGATGCCCCTCCACACCCTCTTGATCTTCCCTGTGATGTCATCTGGAGCCCTGCTGCTTGCGGTGGCCGACGAAGCCTCCTGGTCTGGCTCCAAGGCCTGCCAGAGTCTTTTCCCGGGGAGAGCTACAAGCAGGAACCAGTCCACATGGGTCATCCTATTCACTCCCAACTCAGAGCCCCGGGCCAGGGGCCCCCAAGAAAGGCTCTGGTGGAGAACCTGTGCATGAAGGCCGTCAACCACTCCATAGGCAAGCCTGGCTGCCTCCAGCTGGGTGGACAGACGGGGTCTGGAGAAGGGGAGAAGAGGAAAGGGGGTGCTGCCTGCCCTGTCTCCCACCTGAGGCTGAGGAAGCGGAGGGGGATGACATGGAAATGCGCTGCTGGGGAGGCAGCTGTGACTGAAAGCCTTTGCCTCTGTTCCCAAGAAGGCAGGGCCATCAGGCACCAAAGGGATTCTGCCAGCATAGTGCTCTGACCGCTGGAGACGGTGTTTGTCATGGGCCTGGTCTGCAGGGATCCTGCTACAAAGGTGAAACCCAGGAGAGTGTGGAGTCCAGAGCGTTGCCAGGCCCAGGCACAGACACTAGTGCCCACTGGAGAAAACAGGGGAATCCCGAAGAAATGGTGGGTCCTGGCCATCCTTTAGGTCTTCCAGGGCAGCTCCCCTCTGTGGAATCGAATCTGTCTTCCATCCTGCGTGGCCGAGGGCCAGGCTTCTCACTGGGCCTCTGCAAGAAGCTGCCATTTCTGTCCTGCCCACCTTCTTAGAAGCGAGACGGAGCAGACCCATCTGCTTCTGCCCTTTCTATAATAACTGAAGTGAGCTGCCCTGGACTATTCACCCTCAGTCTCAATTTAAAAAGATCCCCATGGCCACAGGGCCCCTGCCCGAGGGCTTGTCACCTCCCCCACGTTCTTCCTGAGTCACTCCTGCAGCCCTGCTCCCCACCGTGCCCCACAGCCCTGCCTGGATTTGTATCTCCCTGGCTTGGTGTCAGTTCCTCCAAGTCGATGGCACCTCCCTCCCTCTCAACCACTCGGGCAAACTCCAAGACATCTTCTACCCCAACACCAACAATTGTGCCAAGGGCCACGAGGCTCAGCATGACTATTTTTAGAGACCCCGTGTCTGTCACTGAAACCTTTTTTGTGGGAGACTATTCCTCCCACCTGCAACAGCTGCCCCTGCTGATGCACTTCTCTCCTCCCTCTCACCCCAGAGAAACTGGTCAGCTGGGATCTTCCGCCCCCACTGCCTAGGGACCAATAGGGGCAGGAGGCAAGTCACTGCCCCGAGACGTTTGCATCCTGCACAGCTAGAGGTCCTTTATTAAAAGCACACTGTTGGTTTCTGCTCAGTTCTTTATTGATTTGTGTGCCGTTTTCTCTGGAAGCCTCTTTAGAGAAGAACACACTGGTGCAGGCTGGGTGGAGCCGTCCCCCCATGGAGCACAGGCAGACAGAAGTCCCCGGCCCAGCTGTGTGGCCTCAGGCCAGCCTTCCGCTCCTTGAAGCTGGTCTCCGCATAGTGCTGGTTCCATCACCACACCCCCTCCCAGGGAAGCAGGTCTGAGCAGCTTGTCCCGGCTGTGTCCATGTCAGAGCGACGGCCCAAGTCTGGGTCTGGGGGAGGAAGGTGTCATGGAGCCCCCTAGGATTCCCAGTCGTCCTCGTCCTCCTCTGCCTGTGGCTGCTGCGGTGGCGGCAGGGGAGGGATGGAGTCTGACACGCGGGCAAAGGCTCCTCCAGGCCCCTCACCAGCCCCAGGTACTTTCCCAGAGATGCCTGGAGGGAAAAGGCTGAGTGAGGGTGGTTGGTGGGAAACCCTGGTTCCCCCAGCCCCCGGAGACTTAAAATACAGGAAGAAAAAGGCAGGAGAGAAGTACAATGTGCCGGCCCAGGGCGGGCAGCAGCCCTGCCTCCTACCCTTGCGCCTCATGACCAGCTTGTTGAAGAGATCCGACATCAAGTCCCCACCTTGGCTCGTGGCTCTCACTGCAACGGGAAAGCCAGACTAGAGTGAAGAGTTCAGTCACATGCGACCCGTGGCTCCCTGTCCCCACCCCCATGACACTCCCCAGCCCTCCAAGGCCACTGTTTCCCAGTTAGCTCAGAGCCTCAGTCGATCCCTGAGCCAGCACCCACTGTACGATGGGGAAACTGGCCCAGAGAGGTGAGGCCGCTTGCCTGGGGTCACAGAGCAAGGCAAAAGCAGCGCTGGGTACAAGCTGAAAACCACAGTGCCCAGGGCACTGCCGCTGCATGCGCAGGCATCGCATCACACCAGTGTCTGCGTTCACAGCAGGCATCATCAGTAGCCTCAAGAGGCCTCAGGTCCAGTCTCCAAAAGCATCTCAGGAGGCTGCAGTGGCCGACCATTGCCTTGGACCGCTCTCGGCAGTCGAAGAAGATTCTCCTTGTCACAGTTTGAGCTGGGTGAGCTTAAAGAGGAAAGCTCCACTATGGCTCCCAAACCAGGAAGGAGCCATGGCCCAGGCAGGAGGGCTGAGGACCTCTGGTGGCGGCCCAGGGCTTCCAGCATGTGCCCTAGAGGAAGCAGGGGCCGGCTGGCAGGAGCAGGGTGGGGACAGAAAGCACCCAGTGGACTCGGGGCTGGAGGGGAGTAGGCGACCTTGCCCAAGGCCCTCCGACCGCAGGCTCCAGGGCCCGCTCACCTTGCTCCTGCTCCTTCTGCTTCTTCTTCTCCAGCTTTCGCTCCTTCACGCTGCGCAGCTTGGCCTTGCCGATGCCTCCAGCTTGGCGGATGGACTCTAGCAGAGTGGCCCGGCCACCAGAGGGGTCGACCACTTCCCTGGGAGCTCCCTGGACTGGAGCCGGGAGGTGGGGAACAGGGCAAGGAGGAAAGGCTGCTCAGGCAGGGCTGGGGAAGCTTATTGTGTCCAAGGCACCTCCCCTCAAACAAGGAGCCCCGTGTTGGGGAGGCCGGACCTTTGGAGACTCTGTGGGGCCTGGGCACTGACTTCTGCAACCACCTGAGTGCAAGCATCCTGTGTGCAGACACTCCCTGCTCCCTCTCTAGCCCCCACCCTGCAGAGCTGGACCCCCTGAGCTAGCCATGCTCTGACAGTCTCAGTTGCACACATGAGCCAACAGAAGGGTTTTGTGCCACTTCTGGATGCTAGGGTTAGACTGGGAGATACAACAGTAAAGCTGAAATGTTGTAATTTCAGGGACACTGAAAAATGTGTTGCTGGAGTTTGTTATTAGACCCCTTCTTTCCATTGGTTTACTTAGGAATGGGGAACCCAGAGCCTCACTTGTTCCGGCTCCCTCTGCCCTAGAGGTGAGAATTCCAGAGCTCTACAGTTTGAAAACCACTATTTTATGAACCAAGTAGAATAAGATATTTGAAATGGGAACTATTCAAAAAATTGAGAATTTCTGACCACTTAACAAACCCACAGAAAATCCACCGGAGTGCACTGAGCACACCAGAAACGAGGTGCCCTCAAAAGAGCTGCTCCCACCTGAAGGAGACGCGCTGCTGCTGCTGTCGTCCTGCCTGGCGCCTTGGCCTATAGGGGCCGCAGCTGAGGGTGGGGGTGCACTGGCCAGCACCTCAGGAGCTGGGGGAGGTGGTGGGGGCGGTGGGGGTGGTGGGGGTGCTGTCAGTACCCCATCTTGCAGGTCTGAAACACAAAGAGTGGGGTGTCTAGGGAAGAAGGTGTGTGAACATGGGGGTCCCTGGCCCGGCTCCCATCCCAGAACCCAGCTCACCTGGCTTGAGAGGCTCGGCTACCTCAGTGTGGAAGGCGGGCAATTCTGGAATGGTGCCAGGGGCAGAGGGGGCAATGCCGGGGCCCAGGTCGGCACTGTACATGAGGTCATTGGCAATGCCGGGCAGGTCAGGCAGGTAGGAGGGCACATCAATCTCAGGCACCTGGCCCAGGTCTGGTACATAGAAGTAGTTCTCTGGGACCTGCAAGGTTAGGACACGTGAGAGGTGACAGGGACCTGCAGGGGCAGCCAGCAAGACCTTGTGTGCACCCCCCATGGGTGGAATAAGGGGCTCAACAGCCTTGCCTGGAGAGGAGCTCTGGGCCACTGCACCCGTCCCCACCTCTGTCCCGCCCCTCCCACCTGCTGTTCCAGCTGCTCTCTCTTGCTGATGGACAAGGGGGCATCAAACAGCTTCTCCTCTGTCTCTGCCCCCAACATCACATGGGTCTTTGTTACAGCACCAGCCAGGGGGTCCAGGAAGACATACTTCTTGTACCTACAGGGGCGACATGGGGGTCAGGCAAGCTGACACCTGCTGTCCGGAGCCCATGTTCCTCTCCCACATCATCGGGGTACAGTGTGCACTGTGGGGTCCCAGGCCTCTCTAGCCAAGCCACCCCAGTCACCCCCTGGCTCCTGGCCTATGTGCTGTACCTGTGTCTGATGCCCTGGGTCCCCACTAAGCCAGGCCAGGCCTCCCGCCCACACCCCTCGGCCCTGCCTTCTGGCCATACAGGTTCTCGGTGGTGTTGAAGAGCAGCAAGGAGCTGACAGAGCTGATGTTGCTGGGAAGACCCCCAAGTCCCTCTTCTGCATCATCCTCAGGCTCCGGCTTGGTGCTCACGCACACAGGAAAGTACTTCAGCTTCTCCTGGGAGGGCCAGGATGGCCAAGGGATGGTGAATATTTAGTGCTGGGCCTAATCAGCTGCCACCCCAACCCAGTCAGCCTCCTCTGGGGCACAGAACCCTATGGTGGCCCCAGCTCCTCCCCAGTATCCAGTCCTCCTGGTGTGTGACAGGCTAAGTTATGTGCGTGGCCAGCAGACCTGCAGGGCCCGCTCGTCCAGGGGGCGGTGCTTGCTCTGGATCCTGTGGCGGGGGCGTCTCTGCAGGCCAGGGTCCTGGGCACCTGTGAAGATGGAGCCATATTCCTGCAGGCGCTCTGGAGCAGGGTACTTGGCACTGGAGAACACCTGTGGACACAGGGACAAGCCTGAGGGGGCCCCAAGCGGCTCAGAGGGCTGGGATTGCTTGGCGGGAGAGGGTGGAGTCGGGAGCCTGGGCGAGAAGAAAGCCCAAGGTACAGGTGGGCAGCAGGGCAGAGACCGGGCAGCCTCAGAGGCACGGGGAAATGCAGGGACTGCCCAGTAGCCTCAGGACACAGGGGCATGGGGACTACCTTGATGGCCTTCTTGCTGCCCTTGATCTTCTCAATCTTGGCCTGGGCCAAGGAGACCTTCTCTCCAATGGCCTGCACCTGGCTCCGGCTCTGCTCTACCCGCTGGGAGATCCTGCCATGGAGAAGATCACAGTGGCTGGGCTGCTCCCCACCCCCTGCTCCTAACAGCGGACCTGCCAGGCCAGGCCCTCAGGCAAGGGCTCTTAAGTCAGGGTCACCTGCTTGCCAGGGCCGATCTTGGTGCCATCCAGGGGGCCTCTACAAGGATAATCTGACCTGCAGGGTCGAGGAGTTGATGGTACTGAGTTCCCTGCACTCTCAGTAGGGACAGGCCCTATGCTGGCACCTGTACATGCTATCTGAAGGACAGCCTCCAGGGCACACAGAGGATGGTATTTACACACGCACACATGGCTATTGATGGGGCAAGCATTTCACAACCCCTCATGATCACCTGCAGCAGACAAAGTGGCCTCTGCAGAGGGGGAATGGAGACTGGAGGCTGAGACTGGCAAGGCTGGACTTGAGTGTCGTCACCTAAATTCAGACGGGGAACTGCCCCTGCACATAGTGAACAGCTCACTGAGCAAACCCTGAGTCCCGACCACTGCCTCTGTGTGATCTAGCTCCTCACCTGCTTCCACCCTCCCTGGTGCGGGGTGGGCCCAGTGATATCAGCTGCCTGCTGTTCCCCAGATGTGCCAAGTGCATTCTTGTGTGCTGGCATCTCATGGAACGCCATTTCCCCAGACATCCCTGTGGCTGGCTCCTGGTGCCCAAGGCTCAAGTGCCTGATGCTGTAAGGCACATAACCCCACTCATGCTTTTCCATGTTCTTTGGCCACAGCAAGGCCGCTCTCACTGCAAAGTTAACCCTGATGCGTGTGTAACACAACATCCTCCTCCCAGTCGCCCCTGTAGCTCCCCTACCTCCAAGAGCCCAGCCCTTGCCCACAGGGCCACACTCCACATTCAGAGCAGCCTCAGCATTCACCCGGCACGAGCGAGCCTGTGTGATGCACGGGGATGAGAAGGCAGAGGTGCAACTGGGGTTCGTGAGGAAAGGTAGGAGGAGGATGTGGGATGGTGGAGGGGTTGCAGACTCTGGGCTAGGGAATGCTGGGATGTCTCTAAAGGTTGGAATGAATGGCCTAGAATCGGACCCAATAAGCCAAAGCCACTTCCACCAACTTTAGAAGGCCCTGGCCCCCCGAGAGCCAACTTTACGATCCAGGGGTCCCTGTGCCCTAATGGGTCTGCCCTGATTACTCCTGGCTCCTTGTGTGCAGGGGGCTCAAGCATGGCAGGGCTGGCAGTACCAGCAGGCACCCAAGCAGCTTAAGTGTTCCATGACAGACTGGTATGAAGGTGGCCACAACTCAGAAAGAAAAAAGAAGAGCACCATCCCCTTCCAGTGAGGAAGCGGGGCCACCACCCAGCATGTGCTCCATCTTTTCTGGCTGGGGAGAGGCCTTCGTCTGCGGTAAAGGGTCCTCCAGCACAAGCTGTTTTAATTTACCCTAGTTCCCAAGGCAGCCTCATTCTGCCTCGGGTGCCGACACGACCTTCAGTAGTTGCATAAGCTCGGCATTCGAGGTCCACAGGGGCAGTGGGAGGGAACTGAGACTGGGGAGGGACAAAGGCTGCTCTGTCCTGGTGCTCCCACAAAGGACAGAAGGGCTGATCACTCAGAGTTGCAAACACCAAGCTCAACAATGAGCCCTGGGAAATTTCTGGAATGGATTATTACACAGAGAATCTGTAAGCACTTAGAAAAGGCAGCGGTGAGTCCCAGGGGCCAGCACTGCTCGAAATGCACAGCATTTCTCTTTGTAACAGGATTATTAGCCTGCTGTGCCCGGGAAAACGTGCAGCACAGGGCGTCTCGAGTCAGCAGGATTTTGACGGCTTCTAACAAAATCTTGTAGACAAGAGGGAGCTATGGGGGTTGGAGGAGAGAACATATGGGAAAAATTGGAGCCAAATGAACCACAGCCCCAAAGGGCACAGGTGGACAATGGACTGATTCCAGCCTTGCACGGAGGGATCTGGCAGAGTCCATCCAGTTCATTCAACACCTGGTTAGAAAACTGGGGCCAGCACACAGGGGAAGGGTAAACTGGTTTGCATGATCGAATCAAGGCTCAGACCATTTTTAAAGGCCAGAGGGTAGACTGCAATCACCAAGATGAAATTTACAAGCAACAAATGTGAAGCCCAACATTTAGGTTTTAAAAATCAAGTGTATAAATATAGATGGTGGAGGGAACTTGTTTTAGACGCAGCTCAGGTGAAGAAAGACCTGGAAACCTCTGTTAACTAAAAGCTCAGTAGGGGCTAAAACATGTTAGTCAGCATAAAAAGGCAATGAGATCTTAGCGCACACAGCTCCCCGTTCCTCTTCTGCCCTTCATCCTTCTTTCAATCAGCAGGGACCATGCACTCTCTTGGAGGCACCACAGAAAACAGAGCCCTGGACTCATGCACGAATCCATGCCAGGCACCCGCCTCAGCCACAGTCACATCCCTTTAAACTGGATCCACACAGGAAGAGGACTCTGAACTCCCCTGCAGACTGCAAAGTCTGCCTCATTCACTGCTATGTCTCTAGCACCTGGGATGGGGCCTGATGTGTGACAGCCGCTGGCTGAACAGAAAGTGACAAATGAGCAAACATCTCAAGGAGAGTGATGAGGATGGTGATGAGTGAGAAACTCCCGACATATGAAGATAACTGAAGGATGTTCTGGCTAAAGATCAGAAGACTTTCAGAATATGATCATTCGAATATCAAAAATATCAAAAGGACTGTCAGGTGGAGAAGTGAGTAAACTTGTATCAGGAAAAGCGGGCAGAGTTGCAAGGAAACAGATCTCTGTTCTGTTAAAAAAAAAAAAAATTCCACAAACAACTGCATCACTTTGCAGAGCAATTAGGTTCCAGCTCACAAGCACCTTCCAGGGGTGCCCCAAGGGCAAATCCTGCCTAAGGTGGAGGTAGAAGACATGATCCTGGGGCTTTCCTTAGCCAAGAGCCCATGAGACTAAGGAACATCGCGCTTGTTGACAAAGCACCCGGACAATCTATTCTCTGATGGCCACAGGCTATGGTGCCAAGGACAAGTGCAGACTCAGGATCAGAAAGCTTGCAGCATATTTGCTATCTCCACGGACTAGCAGGATGGTCTGGAAGGCTGTGTCGGGAAGGCCCGTAGGCCTCACTGGGGCCAGGCTGTTGATGAACCATGTCCACCCTGAGGGTGGGGGAATGGTGCCATGAGAGCCATTTGTTTGTCATTCCTGGTCCAGACACCCTTGGCTTGGTGGCCTACTTCAAGGTAGGTCAGTTTACAAGCTCAGTGCTGAAGCCATACCCTATGGCACACTCGCCCAGCACTGGAGAGGAAGCTGCCTCTGTGGACATGAGGGACAGAAGTGGCTCACCCAGCCTGTTCTGCGCGTGGTCTCACTAAGGGCCCATCTTCCTCTATCTGCCCCGGAGGGGACCATCTCCAAGCATCCCTTGCTCTCCTTCTCCCCACTCCACCCCTCACTGTTCCATAACTTGAGTGCATCCCATTTGTAGAGCACAGTGCTGGGGCTGTGGGAGTCAAAGACGAATCAGACGACACACATCCACATTCAAAGGGACTCAGGGCTCCTGGGGAAGTAAGAAATGAGTATCAACAACCACAACACCCCACAGGCCTGGGTTTCACATCTGTTTAGCAGCTGTGTGACCCTGGGGAGGTCACTAACTGGTCTTTGCCTCAGCTTCTTCCACTGAAAAACAGGAATGGTCCCTTCTACATCATGGGATTACTGTGAAGGTGAGAAGGAGCTGATCATGGCCCATCAACATCAGCACACCAGTCCCCCTAGAGGCTGCTGGGGAGAAGAAGCAGGGAGCACCCACTCCTGACCCAGATTCACATTCACTGCTTCTCCTCCCCTGCTTCTGTCATGACCCCAGGGAAGCAGACCCTGAAGCTGGGCTCTTGCCTTCACCTTTATCTTCTCCACTCTGGGATAATTAAGAATGACTTGCTAATTATGCAGTGATCTAGTGCAATGTGTAACCTTGGGGGCCACCAGGTGCCAATCAGTAGAGAGAACAGGGGAGAAGGAAGGATGGAGGAAGCGAGGACAAGGGGAAAGGAGGAAGCGAGGACAAGGGGAAAGGAGGAAGGGGAGAAGAAAGGAAGAGGTGGGGAAAAGGAAAAAGAAAGATGGAGAAAAGGACCAAGAGCTTCGCAGAGAAAATCACCTTCCCGGTGGGAGGTGCTGGGCAGTGGCACTGCCTCTTGGGGGAAGAGGTTAGGGCAGCGGCTGAGGGGGAATGGCAGATGACAGCACCCAAACTTCCACACACAGTCTGTTCCTTCCGCTTCGCCGTGCCATCCCAACTCCCTCCTGCCTTGTCATCTACGTCATGGGAAGCAGGTGACATATCTGGCCCGTTATTTTGGGGGCCTGGCTTCTCCCAGGTGAAGAGGGGGCAGATGGAGGGGCAGAAAAAGGGGGCAGGGAGGGGCTGGAGGGCACAGCTGAAGACAGCCTGGGAGGTGCTTGTCATCCCCTCCAGTCTCTGCACACTCCCGGCTGCAGCAGAGCAGGAGGAGAGAACACAGCCTGGAATGCTAATTCGCCAGGAGCTCACCTGCCTGCATCACTGGGCACAGACACCAGTGAGGCCAGAGGGCGGGCTGTGCTGGGGCCTGAGATGGGGTGGTGGGGAAAGAGTCTCTCCTCTGCCCCTGTCTCTTCTGTGCAGGAGGTTTCTAAGCAGGAGGAGCATGTTTAAGGGGAGGGATTCAAAGCTGGTCACATCCCCACCAAAAAAGCCCATGAACAATGAAAAGCCCACTTGCTTGTCCAGTGCCACAGGAGGGGCAAGTGGAGGAGGAGAGGCGGCGTGCTCCCCACTCCACTGCCAGTCATCACTGGCTCTCCCTTCCCTTCATCCTCGTTCCCTATCTGTCACCATTTCCTGTCGTTGTTTCCTATGAATGTCTCAACCTGCCCTCCCTGTTTGCAAGTCCCCTGTCTGTAGCCTCATCCCTGTCACATCCTGACTACAACAACAGCTTCTGGGTGTCCCTGGCATCCACTCTCTCTCCCTTCTTGTCCCTTCCATGACGGATGCCTGAGGAACCTTCCCCAAACTTTTCTGTCCCATCCCTGCCCTGCTCAAAATCCAATCACAGCTCCCTAACACTCCTGAATCAACTTGAAATCCTGTCTTGAGTACTCCATGGGCCCTAATTCACTCATCCCAACTCTTCACTCATTGCCTTGCCCCACACCCTGCCAGGGAGCCTCCCATGGCACCATGGGGACACAAAGGAACCAAGGCAAAGCTCCCTCAGCACCATTCAAAGAGGCCTGGCCCACAGGCTCACAGAAAGTCAGCCTCTCCTGCCCTGAGAGCTGAGTGCAAGGGAGAGGCAGCGCTGTCTTTGCTTCCCATGCAGAAGCACCCCCCTCCCACCCCTGTGCAGGCCGGCCTTCCTGGCAGACCACCATACACCATGTTCCAAGCCACACTGAGGCTTCTCTCCAAGCCTGCAGCCCCCATTTCCAGACCCCACCAGGGCGACCTGCACATCCACCTCCCTACCTTGCCCCCCTCTTCCAGGAGTCTGCCCTATGTGGAGGAGGCACGTGGTTTTCCTCTCCAGCAACTATTTCCTTTTTACTCAAGCAATGGCCCCATTTCCCTTGGGGAATCCACCTCTCTCGCAGGCTTAGTCCCAGAGCTTCAGGTGGGGCTGCCTACAGAGCTCTTCAGTCTAAGCCAAGTGGCGTGTCATAGTCCCCTGGCCCCAATAATGGATTCTGGGACAGACACGAGGACCAAGCCAGGTGGGATGGGTGAGTGTGGCTTCTGGAGGAAGTGGGGACACGGGAGAGCATTCTTTCCTGCTGGACCTGACCCTGTGTCACGTGACCTTGCCACCACGAGAGCATGGCCTGTCTGGGAATGCAGCCAGACCCAAAGAAGCAAACTGACATGGAAGGAAAGCAAAACCAGGCCCTGAGGACATCATTTTAGCCCTTACTCCGAAGACTGCTCTACTGATTGATTAATTTTTGCTTAGCTTGGTTTGGGGAGTTCTGACAGGCGTGCCACCAATTCTTACCCATTTCTCTCCACTCTAGACCCTGGGAAGCTCATGCGGTTCATGCTAGCAATTAACAATCCATCTCGCCCTATGTGTTCCCATTCCAGCCTCTAGGACACAGTGTCAGCCACGTAATTGGTATCTCTTAAGGTCCAGCACAAGGTGGAGCACATGGTGGAGAGACAGATGCAGTGACCTGGAACCCAGGAGTAAGGGGGCCAGGACTCAGGCCCAAGGCTCCTGAGAGGCATCCGCCCCTCCCTGGGCTGTGCCAGCAGCTTGGAGAACCCACACTCAATGAACGCAGCACTCCACCACCCAGGAAATGCCTTCCTGCCCTCTCCTCATCCCATCCCTGGGCAGGGAACATGCAACTGTCTACAAGGTGCCAAGTACCGGGACAGGAAAGGAAAGACACCAAAAATCCAGGGCTGCCCTCAGAGAAGGGCAACCATGCAGTCCCCATCTTGGCGAGGAAACACACTTTCCGAGGGAATGGTTTTGGCCTCCATTCTAAGTGCTGGACATGGGGTGGCCATAACCTGGAGCTGATGGCTCTTAAAGACCTGCATCCTCTTCCCTAGGCGTCCCTTGGGCACATTTAGCACAACAATAAGCACAAAAGGTGCATCCAGCACTTTCTGTTACTATTGGTGGCAGGTTCATGAATGGCGACCAAAGGCAGTGTATGGGTCAAGATTACCAACAGGGAAGAGCTAGCATTTCCTGAAGGCTTCCTAGGTAGCAGGCACTGTTCCATTCCTTTGCATGTTTTGATTAATCTTTACAATAATTCTACCAGGAAGCTACCATTATTACAACTTCACAAATGAGAACATCGAGGCTTAGAGGGGTTGAGCTGTCCAAGGTTACAGGGGAAGAAAACAGGCGGACTGGATCTGAGCCAAGGCATCAACTCCAAGGTAACCCCTCAGTCACTTCAGTGCATGTCCCCTGGTTACTGGGACATTCTTGACAAGCTTGGGGCAAGCCGGTGAGTCAGTGGGGGAGGACTTTCAGGAAGAGGTGGGTTCCCAGTTGGTGACGGAAGAGAAGGCTGCAAAGTGAAGGAGCAGGGGCTCCAGGTCTGGTGACAACCAGGGAAGGGGCAGGGCAGGGATGACTTGGACCACGACAGGGACCTGAGTCAGGCAGCCACATACTTCCCGCTGGGGTCTACCATGTGAGGCATGGTGTGGGATCCTGGGAAGGAGACCAAGCCTCCTTTCAGGTTGCTTATGGCCAAAGACAGGACCTGTGTATCTGACAACCCCTGGGACCTTTGCCAAAACACAGCAAACACCATTCACTCACTCATGTTAGATAAACACTGAGTGAAGTCACTGGAGCCCAAGGACTGTGCGAGGTCAGCACTGCCAATACGAGAAGCTGCACCCCTCAAGCTCGGCTCCCTCAATGGCCACTCCGTGCTCCAGCCATGCTGGCTTCCTTTTAGGTCCTCCACCTCAAGGCTGTAGTTCATGTGCTTCTTTCTGGAATGTTCTTCCCGACCTACCCACTCAACCCTCAGACTTTACCATAAATGTCATTTCCGCACATCCGCCTTCCCTGACCTGAGACCAAGCCAGGCCTCCCATGACAAGCCTCACAGTACCCCATCTCCCCTGAACAGATGCAGTAACAACCCACAGAACCCGGGGCCATGATCTATGACTTTGAATGCTGGCTCTGTCATTTGGCTAGGTCTCTCAGCCTTTCTGTGCCTCAGTTTCCTCATCTATAAAATGGAGATGACGGCAGTGCCTGCTCATAAGTGTGAGTTAATGCACTCAAATCAGTGGTGGTGCATGGCTTACGCTATATGAATATTAGTGATTACAAAATATTAGCAATAGACCTTGTCACAACTGTTATTGAAGAACTAATCACATATTGGTTATTTAGGTCTTTCTCTCCTGCCAGAATGTGCGCTCCAGTTGGAGAGGTATGTTGCCTTATCCATGGCTGGATATACAGAGATTCCCACACTGCCTTGCACACGAGCACTACTGGGTAAACATTTGCTGGCTGCAGGAAAAAGTGAAGGAATAGGCCCTCCAATGGGAGGAAAAGCATGAGTTGTGAGAGCAGAGCCACCACAGGAAACCAGGAGGCTAAGTGGGGTGGAAGGGAGTGAGCTCCCGGACTCCCAGGAGTAAAAGCTTCCAAGTTGGGCTCTCACTTCAGCCCCTCCCACACAGGGAAGCCAGATGGGTTCCCCAGGACCAGGATTCCCCAAGGGGGCTGCTCCCAGAGGGTGCGTTGCTGGGATTGCCCAGGACAGGGATGGCCCTCTGATCAGGTGGAGGTGGGCGGCAGCACCCACCTGCTGAAGATGTCTCCAGAGACCTTCTGCAGGTACTGCAGGGCATCCGCCATCTGCTGGACGGCCTCCTCTCGCCGCAGGTCTGGCTGGATGAGGGGCACGGCATAGGTCTGACCTGCCAGGGAGTGCTGCGTCCTCACAGGCGTCATGGTGCCTGTGGGTGGGAGCCGTAGCATCAGAGCCATCCACGACCACCTGCACCCACCCACCACAGGGCAGGGTGGTGTTAAGACAACACAGCCCTCATCCCAACTATGCACATAGCTTCAGCCTGCACAGATAGGGAAGCAGGGGACAGAGTATTTGGTGGGAGGCCAGGAGCACATAGATGGGATTCTGCTGATGCCTGCTGAGTGAATGAGGGAAAGGGCAGGACCAGGGACTGGGGAATTTGTAGGGTCAATGGAGGAGTTCAGAGAAGGTGCAACATTTCTGACCCCCTACCAGGTGCTTGATACCTGCCAGGCACCCTTTCCATACATTGTCTCAGTTCACTTCCCCACCTTGGATAAACAAGAAATCTTGGTTGCAGAGAAAAAAAGAGGCTGGAAACAAAAGGGTAGAAATGGGGTAGTGGGGGAGATTGCCTGATCAACTGCCAAATGGTACCCAGTTCTGGAAAAGCACAAAAAATGTGCACACACGGGTTCTTCCCACTTTAACCCCTGAAGAATTTGAGGCCTGCTCCCGAAACAGACTGGGCAGTGGCTAGTGACTCTAGGTATAGGAGTATCCAGCCCTGCTCACCCAGGCTAGAGCTTAGGGGGCCAAGAGGTGCATGTGGGGGTGGAGGACAGGAAGGAAAAACACTCCCGGAATTGCAAAGTGAGGGCAGAGTCTATTTATATTGGGTTTAATTAACTCCTCTCCCTGGTGCCACTAAAGCAGCAATCACACTGCAGACGGCACTGATTTGATTGGCAAGAGATGCACCAGCCAGAATATTAAGGGACCAGGCCCCTATAAATAGGCCTAATCACAGCCCCTCGCTGGAAAATGGTAAGGAAGACATTAATCAGGCCTGGCACTGTGCCCTAGACCTGCTCCCTAGGTGCTACAGTGGGGCCCTTGGTTGCAATACAAGTAGGTAGGGACGGATGAGTGTGGCATGAAGGGCCCAGGGGGTTTCATTTCGGTTTAAAATGCTGTGACCTTGATTAAGTTGCCGTCTCTGAATCTGATCCTTTCCATTTCCCATTCTCCAAACTGAGAACTAGCACTGCTGAGACGTGGTTATTCCCAGTAATAATCTGTATATTTTACATAACGTACCGCACCAACATCTTCAGCCAGCTGGAGCCTACTCCTTTGCTCCCCCTGCTGGCTTCCCCAGCCCTCCCTTCTGCCCTCCTCTGGCCAGCACTTTTCATGATCTGCTCTTCAGCTTCTTCTCCAGCAGTGAGTTCCTCCTTTGCATACAGGCTTTCCAGATATGTACTTGCCTTGACTACTCTTCAGGGCCCAGTAGTCACTCCTCACCTCCCACTTATTTTTCCTCCAATCAAATAACTAAAGCATGGCCAGCTGATGCCCAGCCAACTGAGAAACCTAACCCTCTGAGACCACCACACCCCTTTCAAGCATGTTCCTCCCTCCCCTTCTTTGTATTTATACTGATGCAAGTTTGCTGGCTGTCCTAACTTATAGAAATCAGTTCTCCCATATGTAAGATCACAAAGGGGGTAAAGATGCAAGATATTTCCTGTGCACATCTTCAGATGAATTCCTTGTTAGTGTGTGTTTGCTCACACATACCCGTGAAAGAAGAGTACATACACGAATCTCCTCAAAAAGGAAGCAGCAAGCCCGTTCAAGAATGGGACTGAATATACCTGATGAGTGGTTTACTTTCTGTCTGCAAACATCTACTGATCATCTATTAGGTGCAGGCCATGATCACAGCAAAGATGAATAAGACACTACACTAGCCAGGGAGAGAGTCTCAAAAACAACTAAACTCAAATTAAATTCATTCTAATCCAGTCATGAGTACAAAGCTAAGGAGTGACAAATCCCTTTTGGAGTTAGGGGAGTCAGGAAAAAGCTCTTAGCAGAATGTGTGCCTCTCGGCCGGGCGCGGTGGCTCACACCTGTAATCCCAGCACTTTGGGAGGCCAAGGCAGGCAGATCACCGGAGGTCGGGAGTTCAAGACCAGTCTGACCAACATGGTGAAACTCCATCTCTACTAAAAATACAAAATTAGTCGGGCGTGGTGGTGCATGCCTGTAATCCCAGCTACTTGGGAGGCTGAGGAAGGAGAATCACTTGAACCGGGGAGGTGGAAGTTGCAGTGAGCCGAGATCGCGCCATTGCATTCCAGCCTGGGCAACAAGAGTGAACCAGGTCCAGGAAGAAGGTGCAAAGACAGCATTCCAGGTAAAAGAAACAGCTTGAACAAAAAGTGTGTAGGGGAACAGCAAGCGGTCTTAGAGTGCTGGTACAATCATCCTTGGGGAAGTACTAGAAGAAAGAATGACAAACAGAGGCCAGTTTGTTAAAAACACTCAAAATTAAAGCTAGGAGTTGGGACTTGTGGCAGGAATGAAATCCTCAGACCTGTGCTGTCCAATACGGTAGCCACCAGGCACATGCAGCCACTAAGCACTTGAAATGTGGACAGTCTGAATTGAGATGTGCCGTAAGTGTAAACTATGCATCAAATTTCAAAGACTAGAAAAAAAGAATGTAAAATATCTTATTATTTTATATTGACTACATGCTAAAATAACCATATTTGGGATATACTGGATTTTAAAAATACATTACTAATTTCATCTGTTTCTTTTTACTTTCAGAAATCACATATGTGACTTAAATATTTCTTTTCTTTTTCTTTCCTCTCACTCAGCGTCCTGTGATTCCAAAGAAATGAGTCTCTGCTCTTTTTGGGCAGGAGATATCCTAGAATGGACTCTGACCTAAGCATCAGAATTAATCATCATAACGTTATCATTTTATGGCCCCTTCTTCCTATATGTGGTGGCTTTTAAATGATCATGGAGATAATCTTCATTGTCCCTCTTTCAGCAGACAGTATTTTCTTATGCTACAGTACGACTAATAATATCTACATATGTTAGAACCATTCTGACTCTTCAATAATCTCAGTTAACTCTTATTATCAGTGAATTTATCATCATCCCCAATTTTAGATAAGAAAATGGGGTTAGAAAGACCAAATAACATTTTTTCAACATCAAAACACTAGCTTGAGATCAAGCCCAGACTTGGATCTGTTTTCTGAATTCCAAGCTTTTTGTTATTTATTGATATGTTTTGTTGTTTTCATGCATTAATAACGCAAATCTTAGTCCATTTCGTTAGCAGTACCAACCGTAAGTCACCATATCTTGATACTTTGTCTTTATGTAAACCTAAATTAGATCTGTTTTTGATACTGAGGGAACAACAAGGGAATCTAACAATTAGCAATCATCTTTTGAAAAGCCTGTAGTGCTCATCTGAAGAAGTGACGGACCACCTCTTATTTAGTGGACAGATAATAACTAGTTGAGAAGACAGGGGATTTTGTTTGGGGAAATAAATTTTTATCAAAAGTCGTCTTCTATCAGGAAGTTTTATGAGAAACCCTAGCTCCTCAGTTCCACGGTGGATAACTGCAATTTATTCTAGGTCTGCGATATTTCCTGCCTATCCATTTTGTTAACTCTTCAATGCATTCCATAAATGCATGAGTATTCTTTAATAATGGTGTTTTTCTTGCATCTATGAAGTTTTTTCAAATTCTTTTTAAGTGACAAAACTTGTACATGTGTATCGCACAATATTTCTCGTCGACAGCACTGCTTTAGAGAATGTAAACCGTGCACTCCCAGACACAGCACGCCTCTTTGGGACCACGGTTTGTAATTTCGGAGTGCTCGGAGCCCTTCCTGCAGACCGTTCTCCCACACCCCGCTCCAGGGTCTCTCCCCGAGTTACAGGCCTCGCTGTAGGCCCCGGGAACCCAACGCGGTGTCAGAGAAGTGGGGTCCCCTACGAGGGCCCAGGCGCTCCGGGCGGGCGGCACCTGCGGAAGGGCCGCGAGAGGCTTCCCAGAACCCGGCCGGGGCGGGAAGACGCAGGAGTGGGGAGGCGGAACCGGGACCCCGCAGAGCCCGGGTCCCTGCGCCCCACAAGCCTTGGCTTCCCTACTAGGGCCGGGCAAGGCCAGGTGCAGGGCGCGGCTCCAGGGAGGAGGCTCCGGGGCGAGCCCAAGACGCCTCCCGGGCGGTCGGGGCCCAGCGGCGGCGTTCGCAGTGGAGCCGGGCACCGGGCAGCGGCCGCGGAACACAAGCTTGGTGCAGGCTTCTCGGTCAGGAACGGTCCCGGACCTCCCGCCCGCCTCCCTCCAGCCCCTCCGGGTCCCCCACTTCGCCCCGCCAGGCCCCCACGACTCTACTTCCCGCGGCCCCGGACGCCTCCTCACCTG
This sequence comes from Nomascus leucogenys, assembly GCF_006542625.1. Lineage (NCBI taxonomy): Eukaryota > Metazoa > Chordata > Mammalia > Primates > Hylobatidae > Nomascus > Nomascus leucogenys. Next base: position 32,669,372 of record NC_044403.1, on the reverse strand, counting down.
CGAGCCGCCCTCCCGGAAGCTCCCGCCGCCGCTTCCGCTCTGCCGGAGCCGCTGGGTCCTAGCCCCGCCGCCCGCAGTCCGCCCGCGCCTCCGGGTCCTAACGCCGCCGTTCACCCTCCGCGGCGCCCTCCCCGAGCGCGGCTGCCGGACCCCGTCCACCCGGAGCGCTGTCCTGGCGGGCCGAGTCGCGGGCCTGGGCACGGAACTCACGCTCACTCCGAGCTCCCGACGTGCACACGGCTCCCATCCGTTGTTTTCCGAGCGCCAGGCCGCCCCTACCCGTGCTTTTTGCTCTGCAGACCCGTTTCCTAGACTTCCGTCCTTTGTCCCCTCAAGCTTAGGGTCAAGCTGTCCGCCAGCCTCGGCTCCTCCGGGCAGCCCTCGCCCTGGGTGCGCCCTGGGGCAGGACCCCCAGCCCAGGCCCAGGGCCCGCCCCTGCCCTCCAGCCCTACACCTTGACCCGCTTTCCTGCGTCTCTCAGCCTACCTGACCTTGTCTTTACCTCTGCGGGCAGCTCCCTTGTGATCTGCTTAGTTCCCGCCCCCCTTTAAGAATTAAATAGAGAAGCCAGACGCAAAAGTACAGATATCGTATGAGTCCACTTTTGTGAGGTGCCTAGAATAGTCAAAATTCACAGAGACAGAAGTAGTGGTCGCCAGGAATGGGGAAGCAAGGCGGAGTTGGGCAGCTTGTGTTCAGTGGGTAGAGTTTCAGGCTGGGGTGATGGAAGGGTGGTGGAAATGAATGGTAGTGATGGCGGCACAACAGTGTGAATCTACTTAATCCCACCGAACTGTATGCTTAAAAATGGTTTAGACGGTGAATTTTAGGTTGTGTATGTTTTACCACAATTTTTAAAAAGCTAGTGAAAAGCTGGTAAAAAGAAAGAAAAGAGGCTTTTTTAAAAAGTTAAATATATTAAAAAGAGCATCAGTCCAAATTCCACCAGTAGTCCCTCCTGGAATCTGTTGGCTTGCCTCCGGCATTTTTGGCCCTTGCCTTTTAGGGTTGCCAGACTAAAATACAGGATGCCCAGTTAGTTTGAATTTTAGATAAACAACGAATAATTTCTTAGCATAAATATGTCCCAAGCTTAGTTTGGGACATACTTATGCTAAAAAGCATTATTGGTTGTTTATCTGAGATTCAAAATTAAGCATTTTATATTTTATTTGCTACCTGACCAGAATCCATCTGGTCCTGTACTTTTTTTGGTTGGTAGGCTATTAATTATTGCCTCAATTTCAGAGCCTGTTATTGGTCTATACAGAGATTCAACTTCTCCCTGGTTTAGTCTTGGGAAAGTGTAGGTGTCCAGGAATTTATCCATTTCTTCTAGATTTTCTAGTTTATTTGCGTAGAGGTGTTTATATTATTCTCTGATGGTAGTTTGTATTTCTATGGGATCAGTGATGATATCCCCTTTATCGTTTTTTATTGTGTCCATTTGATTCTTCTCTCTTTTCTTCTTCTTCTTTTTTTTTTTTTTTGAGACAGAATCTCGTTGTGTCGCCCAGGCTGGAGTGCAGTGGCGCAACCTCGGCTCACTGCAAGGTCCGCCTCCTGGGTTCACACCATTCTCCTGCCTCAGCCTCCCAAGTACCTGGGACTACAGGCGCCTGCCACCGCGCCCGGCTAATTTTTTGTATTTTTAATAGAGACGGGGTTTCACCGTGTTAGCCAGGATGGTCTCGATCTCCTGACCTCGTGATCCGCCCTTCTCGGCCTCCCAAAGTGCTGGGATTACAGGCGTGAGCCACCGCGCCCGGCCTCTCTTTTCTTCTGTGTTAGTCTTGCTAGCGGTCTATCAATTTTGTTGGTCTTTTCAAAAAACCAGCTCCTGGATTCATTGATTTTTTGAAGGGTTTTTCGTGTCTCCATCTCTTTCAGTTCTGCTCTGATCTTAGTTATTTCTTGCCTTCTGTTAACCTTTGAATTTGTCTGCTCTTGTTTCTCTAGTTCTTTTAATTGTGATGTTAGGGTGTCAATTTTAGATCTTTCCTGCTTTCTCTTGTGGCAGAGTAGAAGGAAGTCCTGGGTTCCTGAAGGCATCATGGAGCCACCACGTCAGCCCTGTGCTGCCGACCTCCTTTCTCCTGTTGTGTGGAGAATACGAACCCTGGTGCTTGAGCTCACGGTCAGGTTTCTCTTGGCCACAGCTGGAAGTAATCTTAACTGGATGAGCTCCTCAAAGTCTCACTGTGTTGCTCAGGCTGGTCTTGAACTCCTGGCCTCAAGCGATCCTGCCACCTTAGCCTCCCAAAGTGTTGAGATTATAGGCATGAGCCACTGCACCTGGCCGACCTGGGGCACATTTAAAGCAGTGTGTAGAGAGAAATTTATAGCACTAAATGCCCACAAGAGACCTCTGCCTGAGAACGTGGGTGTCAGCCTAAGAGCTGTAATATGTGTGCCCATTCACAGGTGCTGCATCAGAGTCCCAGATAGGAAGAAGGCAAGCATACACAAAAATGGTAAAAGGCAGAAAGGAGCCCAAACTCTTTAAGAAGCTTTCCTAAGAATCTCCACCCAGCGACTTGCTCTTACGTCTTATTGGCCAGCACTGGACCACAAGACTGCTTCTAGATGCACAGGAGTCTTAGGATTCTATGAGAAAGAACGGGAGGGTGGGCAAAGGGCAGCCAGTTGTGCAGCATCTGCTGGAGACACCTAACCCTTGGTGGAAGGGTCGTGGTGCTGGGAGAAGGCTGTCTGGACGGTGTGATGGCAGAGATAAACTTAAAGGCCAAGTAGGAGTTACCCTGGTGAAGCAGGGCAGGGTTACAAGCATTCCAGCAACATGAAGCAGCAGGAGTGTTTTAATTAAAAGAAGGCAGTTGCTGTAACCAACTATACACAAATAAAGGCTTAAACACAATGGAAGTTTATTTCTCCCTAAGGGAACATCCAAATCCATGATACTTTAAGTCAGGGACCCAGGTTCCTCCCATCTATGGCTCTGCCATCGCAATCTGGGTCTTCCACAATTGCCATGCTCCTTGGAAGTGAGAAGAGCAGGCGGAAGACACGTGGGAAGTTTCAGGGACAAGCCTGGAGGCAGCATGCGTCACTCCCGTGCAGAGTCCATTGGCCAATGCTGGCTCCGACGGCCACATCTCACTGCAGGGGCAGCTGGCAAATACAGTCTGGCTGTCTACCCAGGAGGAAGAGCAGCCAGTTTCTGCTGCTGATGATCAGGAGGTGAGAAAATGTTCAGTGGGGCAGGGAGTGGGAATAGACAAGACCACAAGCAGCTTGGTGTCTCTGAAAGGGAGGGGGTGGAGGGGAGACTAGAGAGATGGGTAGGAATACTGGATTCCACTGACCACGTGCTGGATGTCAAGCTTAGCCCTCCTCCTCTGTGCCAGGCTAGGTGCTTGGTGTTTTACATATATAATCTCAATTCTGTGAGGGCATCCGACCTGTGGGAAAAGAGCTGTTTGTTTCAAATGCTACTCCTGCTTCCTAACAAGTGTTTAGAGCTTAATTGTGTTCAAAATACATATACAATGTTTAATACTTACAAAAATTTGGTGGGGAAAATATTACCATCATTCCCTTTTATGATTGGAGAAAAATGAGGCTTTGAGGGGTTTAAGAACTTGCCCAAGGTCGGCCAGGTGCAGTGGCTCATGCCTATAATCCCAACATTTTGGGAGGCTAAGGTGGGAGGATCGCTTGAGGCCAGGAGTTCAAGACCAGCCTGAGCAACATAGTGAGACTTTGTCTCTATAAAAAATAAACAAACAAACAAACAAATAAATAAATAAATAAAAAGAGCTTGTCCAAGGTCAGACAAGCAGCCTCTTAATAAGCACGGGTATCCTCTGTATTATACCACCTCTCGTGGAGGATCTCCTGTGTTCTACAAAGAGTCTGGACTTGAGCCAGAATGTGTTATAATCCTGGGATCATGGCCAGTGGGCTTGGAAGAAGCCATCTCTTTCTCATGCCAAAATGAGGCTCCCCAAGATTTGCTCAGACTTACCTATAGTCAGCAGCATCGAGGGTCAGGAAAGACTTCATGAAGCCATAAATGCGTCCTTCTCAGGGCATCACCTGGCTCTCCCAGGTGAGAGAGGACTCCATTTTCACAGGGAGGCACGGGAGCTTCAGCACCCATCTCTGAGCCCAGAATGACCCACCTGGAGACCTTATGGCTCTCCTGTCACCCCCAATTCCTGCCCCCTCTGCAGCCTTGGAGGAGAATGGAGCCGAAGGGCCTGCCCTCCGTAGGGTGAGAAAGGGAGGCTAAAGCCTGGTGCCCACTGCCCTGGCTGCTCCGCATTATTGGAGCTGCGCCCTTCCTTTCCTGGCACAGGGTCCACAGCCCTGAAACCCCACTTGTGTGGGAGCTGGGCACAGGGCAGCAGGACTAATCCTTGGAACAGCTCAGGGAGGATTATCCCAGCCACTGGCAGCAGCGGTGCAGCGGCTCATTCCCAGATAGGGGGAGGCCAGAGCCAGGGGCCTGCCACAAGTGGGAAGGCTGGAGAAGGGGAGGCCAGCAGAGGTGTCCTGGCTGTGGGTGGCTCTGAGGGGGCTCTCAGGGGTGGGGCTAAATCTCAGGGGCAGGATTATGTAAATCAAACCAATTCTAGCCAGAGATTTAAAGCTTGGAAAAAAAAAAAAAACCCAGCCTGGCGGAAAGAATTTGAATTATAAAAACTTAGAAGTATGAAATGTGAAATCATCCCATAGGTGCTTATTTAACAACGAAATCATCCCGACACAACGAGTCATATGTGCAAAGTCCTCCTACCCCAACACATCCCCCAGCAGGCACTCCTCAAATCTCTGCCACCCAAGTGCTGGCATCCTCCTTGTCCTGCTTCACCTGAGACACCCCTTGTCTCATAAGACAAGCAACTACAGGTGGGGTGACAGAAAAACAAGACATGATTTCCCCAGGCCCAGTTTGGTGTGGGGAGAAAGACTCCTGATCTTGAAAACAGGCATTTGACCAGAGCAGAAGTAATCAGCATGCAGATTGACTCTCTGGTATGTTAATGTTTATGCATGGATTATGAGGACCAGGTGAAAAGTGGGCCAGGGGAGCCAGATGTGTGTGTTAGTCGTGGGTGGCTGAGATGAGGATAGGAGGGAAACTGGGTCAGAGGCTGCTGGCGATGGGGTGGGGGTGTCAGGAGGAAGGGAGGCAGTTGTTTGAATGTCTGCACGAAAAAACGGAGGACGGCGGGGTCTGGGTGAATTCGGACTGTGGAGAAAACCGCCTGCGTGCGGCTGAGGACCTGAACTGTTAATTTGTTTTTTAACTAATGCAAAGATAAATATAAAAATTGATACTCCATCCAGTTACCAGAAAACACTTAGGTATGTGTGAGACAACTTGGGTATGTGAACCTACCTTTTCAATGTAAATTCAGTGAAATCTAAATATAGATCCCATATTTCCAATAAAAAGGTAACATCCAAACTCAGATGTCCTATGAGTATAAAATACACAAAGATCTTCTGGACTTAGTATGAAAAGGGATTTTTTTTTCAGGTACCTCATTAGTTATTTTTAAAATAGGATTGCATGTTGAAATGATAATCTTTTGGATATATTGGGTTAAGTAAATGTATTATTAAAGTTAATTTCACTTAAAAATGTTTAATGTAGCTACTAGAAATTTTAAAATTAAGCATGTTGCTCACCTTATGTTTCTATTGGACGGCTCTCTCTAGACACAAAGGCTGCCAAGAGGGACCTCCCTCTGGCTTCAGGGAGAAGAGAGGAATTAGCAAGGCCAAGCAGAGGCTCCTGAGGGCAGGGCCAAGGGCGGCTCGGTGGGGTGAGGATGGGATGCACAGAGATAACTCCAACCCTTAAGAAGGTGTTTCCCAGAGCAGGCTGTGACCTGTCAGTTTATATACTGAGGCTCAGGAGCCTCTTGGATGCCCCCCAGATCTGCACCCCTGAATTGCCCTGTGCCCCTGCCATCTTTGTTCCTGTGCTGGCACAGTGGTCTCACCTCCGGCAGTATCACCACCACTGGGCACAAGCTTCTCCAGCACAGCAACTGTGTCTTCTTTCTCCTTGTACTCCCAGTGTTCGCGCCATGCTGCACTCACGGAAGACTCTTCGGTGATATTTTGTGGACAGACAGAATGCCTGCGAGAGTGGGCTGAAGTGTGCGTTGGGCTCCAGAGACCTTAAGGAGGGGAGGCCAGGTCCTGAATAAAGTTGAAGGGGAGGGACTGAGGCCTGCTAGCAAGGAGTCTCATCCCCTAGGGAAGTTCCAGGGACCCCCTCAGAAGTGCAAGGGAACGGTGTTAGTGTTAGTCCAGTAACACAGCCCAGACCCTGCCTTCCATGTGGGTTTGACAGGAGCCTCCTAACTGCTCTTCTGCTTCCATTTTTGCCCCTTCAATCTATTCTCAACAGGGAAGCCAGAGGCATCCTTAACCATGTCAGATCATGTGGCTCCTCAGCTCAAAGCCTCATCTCAGAGGAAAGCCCTGGTCCCTTAAAAATGGCCCAGATGGTGACAGACAGACTCTGTGGTGAACAAACTGCTGCCAGATATCTGGGCTCGGAGGACTCGCCACTGCTCAAAGCCAGTAAGGATTTTAGCACTAGAAGCTGGAGGAGAGGGATCCTTGTTCAGTAGGAGCAGAAAGCTTAGAAAAGTGGTCTCCTGCAGTTATGTGGAAATCACATCATCTAAGTGATAAATTGGATATGCAGTTGAGGAGATTTCCAAGTAAAATGTTGAGGATGCTGCCTGGTTTCTTCTTACTGCTTATAGTACAATGTGAGAGAAGAGAGATAAATTGAGAAAGAGACTGGTTTTTAAACTGTTAAAATTTAATCAGGACTTGATGATTTTGAAAATTGTCTGTCTCCCCACATGACAGAAGATGCTGAAATTAACAAATGGCTTCTGAGCATGTGGCATAGGGTGTAACTGTACAGTATTTTGTTGATTCTGCATAAAGATCAAAGGATAGGAGTGGCAATGAGTCACACAGAGGCCTGTTTCAAGAGATTATAAGGGTGTACCGTGCAGAACCTCTCAACCAAACCTTAGGGCCCCTGGGAAGCTTCAGTGAGTTACCCCGGGGGCCATCTTGGCAGGAGCTGAAGGTAGAAAGGTAGAGAAGAGCTTATCTCTAAAAGATCCATGGATATGGCTCTTGACAAATCGACTGTGAGCCCCACTGAAACCCACAGAGGACAGGCAAAGGGTTTGTGAAAGCTGTTTCACCCAGAGTGCTGGCAGATTGGTCTGTAAGGGACAGAGTGCAAAATGAAAGAAGACTGTCAGAGCCCCCAAACTACCATCAAGAAGAAGGCTGATAAGACTACGTGGCTGCAAACACGTGGATCTTTCATGAGAAAAGAAGGATGACCCAGAGGCAGAAGCCCAGAAGGCAGAGCCAAGAGACATGGAATATTCCCACATCTTAAAACCTATTTAGGGAACACCAGCATTTGTCCAGCTGGATTTCAGAATCACCATTCCTTCATCCCTCCCCTGCTACCTCTTTCTGAACAGCAATGTCTCAAGCTTTACCCACCATTGTGTGTTGCATATGTAGGGGGCAGATAACTTGTATCTTTAGTTTTCCAGATCAGAGGAACATCCAAAGAAATCTGTTCTATACCTAAACCTGATTTAGATGACATTCTGGACTGTGGGCATGAAGGGATCTCAAGAGGGGTGAATGTGTTTTGCATGCACAAGGGACATGAGTCTTGGGGACAGAGGACAGGCTGTGGTGGCAGATACTAAGGTGACCCCCACAACCCCCACCTCTGCCATTCACACCCTTGAATAATCCCCTTCTCTGGTTGTAAGCAGAACCTGTGGCTTGCTTATGAAGGTGGCAGTATAGTATATATGTGATTCATGTACTGACCATACTATATAAGATCACTGGCTGGACGCAGTGGCTCATGCCTGTAATCCCAACACTTTGGGAGGCTGAGGCGGGTGGATCACCTGAGGTCAGGAGTTCGAGACCAGGCTGGCCAACATGGCAAAACCCCGCCTCTACTAAAAATACAAAAATTAGCCGGGCGTAGTGGTGCATGCCTGTAATCACAGCTACTCAAGAGGCTGAAGCAGGAGAATCGCTTGAACTCAGGAGGTAGAGGTGGCAGTGACCCAAGATCGTGCCACTGCACTCCAGCCTCAGTGACAGAGCGAGACTCTGTCTCAAAAAATAAACAAATAAAATATTAAGATCATAACCTGTCTTCCTGGGGACCCTCTCTTGACGCCTTTGAAGAAGCAGCTGCCATGTTGCAAGCTGCCTCATGGAGGGGATCAGCTGCGAGGAGCTAAGAGCCCCCTCAGTCGATGCTCACCAGGAAGCTGAGGTCTTGTGTCCAGCACCCTGCATGGAACTAAATGCTGCCATGTGAGCTTGGAAGCAGAGCCATCCACACAGCTGAGCCCCAGATGAGAACCCAGTGCTGGCTGACACCCTGATGGCACCTTACAGAGGACCAGTTAGGCTGTGCCAACTCCTGACCTGCAGAAGCTGGGGAACATTGGGTCATATTTGCAGCTGCTGGATTTGTGGGAATTCGTCACACAGCAATTGGGAGTCACACAGCCTGTGATGCCACAACAATCCACACCTCCCGCATCTCCCTGCCTTCACTTCCTAGCACACTGCCCTGACATTGGAAGTCACACAGCCTGTGATGTCCCAACAATCCACACCTCCCCCATCTCCCTGCCTTCACTTCCTAGCACACTGCCCTGACTCCCTCTGCTTTAGCCCACGCTGGCCCTCTGCTGTTCTTCAAAGCCACTCGGCCTGCATCTGCTCCCAGCCTTTGCTCTCACTGCTTTCTCCTCCTAGAGAGCCCCTCCTGCATGTAAATGCTTGACTCACTCCCTTGCCTCCTTCAGACTTTTACTTAAAAATCTCAGTAAGGATTTCCTCAGTAAGGATTTCCACTGCATCCTCTGCCTCCCCAGGTCAAGCGGTTCTTCTGCCTCAGCCTCCCAGGTAGCTGAGACTACAGGCACACACCACATTGTCTTTCTTCTTTTTTGTAGATACGGGGTTTCACCACGTTACCCAGACTGGTCTTGAACTCCTGGACTCAAGCGATCCACCTACCTCAGCCTCCCAGGCTTTCTTTCTCTCCAATGTGTTTGCCTGTTTTAGTTACTGCTGCATCCCCAGGTCATAGGAGGTGCTCACTAAGTACTAGCAGAGAAAATGAGTGAGCCATGGGGATTCGTGGATGGAGGGTGGTTATGATGATGAGCAGGAAAAGACTGGGAGACTGGAGGCCATTTTCTGGCTGGCAGGCCTCTAGAGTCAGAACTCTAACACACTTTTCCTTGACACATCCTTTATGATAGAAAATGCAGTCCTGCAGGTGGGGAATGGACTGTGAGTCTATTCCGATGTTCTATAAAACACCAATGACTATGGATATACATCTGGTTGCTTTGTGTGCAGTGACCTGCACAATGCCACACCTAGTAACTGATCAGTAGTAACAGAAGTGCCTCTCCTTTCCTCCTCTTTATACATGAGGATGGCTGGATACAGAGCATTCAAACTTGACCAAGGTCACTCTCATCATTTCATCCCAGACCTAAGAGACAGAAAGGAGTTCTCCTGATGCTAGTCCCCAGCTGGAGAAAGTGGCTTAGTGCAAAAACATCCCCAGGGGCAGCCAGACTTCTAGGGAATGGAAAGAGAGGCAAGAGCAGTGGGTTCAAAGCCAGCTCCCTTGGGAAGTGCAGACAGCCTCAGGACAGACCTCCACCCTGGGGAGGAGCCACCATGGTCACCTGGCTGAACGTGGGTTGAATTCGGATCAGACAGGATGATGAGGGAGCTGCCACTTGCCGGATGCCAGATGCCCCTGGCTGACACACAGAAGGGCAGGTGTGGTGCTGGCTCCCAGGGGAGCAGGGTCCTCTGGGCGTTGGCCAGGCAAAGAAAAGCCGGAGAACCACAGTGGCCCCGCCAGGCCTTCCTCTGTCCAGCTCTCCTGTGCACTCGTCCTCTCCCTTCCTTCCCTCTTCTGCCTGACTTCCTCTTCTGGCACTGTCCTTCCTTGCTTCTGTTTCCCCTCTCTCCCTCTTGTCTTTACCTCCCTGGGTTTATTTTATTTTATTTTAAGTTCCAGGATACATGTGCAGAACGTGCAGGCTTGTTACATAGGTAAATGTGTGCCATGGTGGTTTGCTGCACCTATCAACCCGTCACCTAGGTATTAAGCCCCACATGCATTAGCTATTTGTCCTGATGCTCTCCCTCCCCAACCGCCACAACAGGCCCTGGTGTGTGTTGTTCCCCTCCCTGTGTCCATGTGCTTTCATTGTTTAGCTCCCACTTATGAGTGAGAACATGCAGTGTTTGGTTTTCTGTTCCTGTGTTATTTTGCTGAGGACGATGGTTTCCAGCTCTATCCATGTCCCTGCAAAGGACATGATCTTATTCCTTTTTATGGTTGCATAGTATTCCATGCTGTATATGTACCACATTTTCTTTATCCAGTCTATCACTGATGGTCATTTGGGTTGGTTCCATGTCTTTGCTATTGTGAATAGTGCTGCAATAAACATAGGTGTGTATGTGTCTTTATAAAAGAATGGTTTCTATTCCTTTGGGTGTATACCCAGGAATGGGATTCCTGGGTCAAATGGTATTTCTGGTTCTGGACCCTTGAGGAATTGCCACACTGTCTTCCACCGTGGTTGAACTAATTTACATTCCCACCAACAGTGTAAAAACAGTCCTGTTTCTCCACAGCCTCCCCAGCATCTGTGTTTCTTGACTTTTTAATGATCGCCATTCTGACTGGCATAAATGGTATCTCATTGTGGTTTTGATTTGCATGCCTCTAATGATCAGTGATGTTGAGCTTTTCCTCACATGTTTGTTGGCGACATAAATGTCTTCTTTTGAGAAGTGTCTGTTCATGTCTTGGCCCACTTTTTGATGGAGATGGGTTTTTTTCTTGTAAATTTATTTAAGTTCCTTGTAAATTCTGGATATTAGACCTTTGTCAGATGAATAGATTGCAAAAATTTTCTCCCATTCTGTAGGTTACCTATGCACTCTGATGATAGTTTCTTTCACTGTGCAAAAGCTCTTTAGTTTAATTATGTCCCATTTGTCAATTTTAGCTTTTGTTGAAATTGCTTTTGGCAATTTCATCATAAAATCTTTGCCCATGCCTATGTTCTGAATGGTATTGCCTAGATTTTCTTGGAGGATTTTTATAGTTTGGGGTTTTGCATTTAAGTATTTGATCTATCTGAGTTAACTTTTGTATAAGGTATAAGGAAGCCCCTCTTGCAGCAGTGTGGGGAGCGATTAGGAGTGGGATGGGACGGGAGGCAGAGTGAGCCATCTTGAGGCAGTTGTAACAGTCATAGGGAGAGATCAGATCACAAGATCTGGAGCTGGTCCACAAGCTCAGGGCTAGAAAATGTAGTTGTTCCCAGTTAATACTTCTGGAGTTGGAAAGTATAAAGAGCTATGTCAGTGCCAAGATCCCTGGTAGTTTGGGCACGGTACGATTTCTCCTCTGGAGTAGATCTCATCGTGGCCCTCTGAGTGTCTGGAGGGCCCAGACAGAATCCCTGACTGTGGCCTGGCATCTTGCTGGTATTCCCATTGAGGACTGGTGGGGAGAGCCGTGATCACCATGGCAGTCCCCACACCTTGCAACCTAAGTACCTGTGTGACTGGTGATGGGTGAGGAACAGAACATCATTTACATATATAAAGAACGGCATGCTGTTTTCTTCCTTGAAGAGGAGCTGGCCCTCCTCCCTGCTTGGCCATCATGCTCAGCCATGGGCCTGGGCTTGGTTGATGGGAGGGAACAAAAAGAATATGAGCCATCTGATCAGACAGCTCTGGTTTTGAGCCCCAGCTATGCTACTTAGTAGCTGTGTGATCTTGGGAAGCCACTTCACTTCTCTGAGCTTCATTTTTATCGCATGCAAGATGGAGATAGCAATTCTCTTGTAACTCAACTCTATCCTCGTCACCTAGTGAATCTTACCTAAATCCATGTCTTCAACTTTTTAAATTTTTAATTAAGGTAAAATTTACATGCAGTAAAATTTATACATTTTAGAGTGTAGTTCTGTGAGTTTTGACAAATGCATACAGTTGTGTAACCACATCACAATTGAGGTGCAGAGCAGCTCCATCACTCCCCAAAATTCACAACCCTCCCCACACCTCCTTGCAGTCAGCTACCCCCATCTCAGCCCCAGGCAACCTCAGATCTGATTTCATCACTAAGGATTAGTTTTGCCTATTCTAGAGTGTCATATAAATTGCATCATACATATGTACTCTTTTACATCTGACTTCTTTCACTCATCATGTTGTTACATGGACCTGCAGTTTGTTTCTGTTGAAGAGCAATATTCCATTGTATAGATGAACCACCATTTGTCATCTATTCACAATCCATGCACATTGGGTTGTTTCCGTTTGAGAGTTATAATGGCTAGAGCTGCAATGAACATTATTTTGCAAATCTTTCAGTAGACAAATGATTTTATTTCTGTTGGGTAAATAGGAATGCAATGGCTGAGTTGTATGGTATGTATATATTGAACTTCTGTAGAAACTACCTGTTTTCCAAAGCACAATTTTCCATGTCCCCCATAATATATGAGGGTTTTGGTTGTTCTGCATCCTGGGAACATTTAGCATTGTCAGTCTTTTAAAATTTTAGTCATTCTAGTGTGAAATGGTATCTCATTGTGGTTTTAACTTGCATTTTTCTAATGGCTAATGATGCTGAGTACTTATGTGCTTATTGGTCATTTGGATAATCTATTTTGTGAAGTGCCTGTTCAAGCCTTTTGTGTGTCTGCAATTGTTACTAACGAGTTTATTTCTTCTTATTTAAACCTCACTTCTGGGCTCCGGACAAATATATCAGTGGAATTCTTCATACTGCTGCTTGTATGTTTCGAAAGGACCTCAACTGAACTAAAGGTAAACTTACAATCTCCTCTCTCACTCTTCCCCCCTCCACTTTCAGACCTTGGCCTCTACCACTGACACATTCTCTAGTAGATGACCTCACCATCCACACAGTGGCACAGACCAGAAACCTAGGCAGCATTCCAATACCTCTTCTCCTGTTTCCGTACTCCCACCCAATCCATCATGTTTCCTCCTGCCTATTTCTTGAACCCAATCAATTCCCCCAAATTCCTCCATCTCCACCACTGCCTAAGCCACCATGGTCTCTCACCTGCATTACCGCAATAGCCTCCTTTCTTTCTTTCTTCTTTCTTTCTTTTTTTTTTTTTTTTGGAAAGGAAGCCTCTGTCACCGAGGCTGGAGTGCAGTGGCACAATCTGGGCTCACTGCAACCTCAGCCTCCCAGGTTCAAGCAATTCTCCTGCCTCAGCATCCCAAGCAGCTGGGATTATAGGTGCTCACCACCACAACCCGCTAATTTTTGTATTTTTAGTAGAGACAGGGTTTCACCATGTTGGCCAAGCTGATCTCGAACTCCTGGCTTCAAGTAATCTGCCCACCTCAGCCTCCCAAAGTGCTGGGATTATAGGCACAAGCCACCACACCCAGCCAATAGCTTCGTTTCTAACAAGTCTTGTTCCCTTCAGGCTGTACTCCACGTGCCAATCAGCGTCAGGCCTTTAGAAAACACAGATGTGATTGTAAGACTCTCTTATTCAAATCCTTAATGGCAGCCCGTAACTCTTAACATAATTATTTGTTCCTTAATGTTATCTATAAGACGAGCCATGCCCAGCCAGACGGTTGTCTTTCAGCCGTAGTTCCAGGATCCTTGTGTCTCAGGGCCTTTGCACAGACTGCCCTGTGTTTGCAACACTCCTTCTCTCTTCTTTACCTCACTAACGCCTGCTCATTCTTCACATCTCAGTTCAAATTTCACTTCCTCCAAGAAGTCTGCCCTGATCAGAGACAAGATTAGGAATGCTCTAAGCTTCTTTTATAGACTTATCTTATAATGATGTATTTCTGGGACTATTCAAAGTGTGTTTCTCTCACTAGACTAATAAGCTCTGTGAGGAACGAATCTGTTTCGTTTGTGGTGCATCCGGGTACCTAAAACCAGGGCCAGCTACGTAACATATGAGGCCCAGTGCAAAATGAAAATGCAGTGCTTCTGTTCCAAGAGCAGGAGAAAGTGTCATTAAAGGTGTTCAAATATACAATGTTTTCCTTTCTTCTGTGCTCTCTCTCACTTGACTTGTCATGGTATTTTTATTTGCTATTTAATGTCATGCTAAGTTAAAAAACAAATTTAAGGCTGGGTGCGGTGGCTCAAGCCTGTAATCCCAGCACTTTGGGAGGCTGAGGTGGGCAGATCACGAGGTCAGGAGTTCGAGACCAGCCTGGACAACATACTGAAACCCCATCTCTACTAAAAATACAAAAAATTAGCTGCGCGTGGTGGCGGGCGCGTGTAGTCCCAGCTCCTCGGGAGACTGAGGCAGGAGAATGGCTTGAACGTGGGAGGCGGAGGTTGCAGTGAGCCGAGATCGCACCACTGCACTCCAGCCTGGGTGACAGAGCGAGACTCCATCTCAAAAAAATAAGGTAAAATAAAATAAAAAATAAATTTAAATTATCGTGAATTTTTACCATTTGTTTTTATATTGTAGGATGCAAGGTATAAATGAAAATATTAGCATTGACCTCATATGTAGAATCAACACAATTACACAATTCACATTCCATAGCTCATCCATGTGTATGTATTTGATTCTTACTAAAACAGTAGATATGCTGCACAAAACTAGCTCAACTCTTTCTATCTCCCTTCCTGACACCCACACGCTCCAGCAACACTCTCTACCTTGGGATCTTGGACACCAAGGAAAGACGGAAAGGACAGGAGCCACAGGCTGCTCTCTCTTCCCCTTTCCTTGTTCCATCCAAGCACTAACGAGGCCAGGCCCTGCTCAGCTTCTGAGACGAGATTGGGCACCCTCAGGGCACTGTGGCCATAGTGTCCTGCCCTTTCCTTTCATGTCATCTCAACACAGGTGTCAGCACAGGGAAGTAACTCCAATAAGAGAGGATACAACAGGGCTCCTCAGTCATTTGCGTCTCTTCCAATGTCATTGCCGCCTTTCTGTGTACAAGTGCATTCTGGTTTCAGTGGAAAGTGAGGCCTCTCCAGTCGGGTAGTGCCCCGCCCGCTCAGTCACTGACTAACAACCCTACCTCTACTCACTGCTGAGTTTCCTGCACACCCCACAGCACGGCTCCTCAGGGGCATGGAGAAGATTATGTGAACGGGGCAACGGCAGCCACACACATCACATGTGGCTCCTCTGCTCCTGTGCAGGCTCCCTTGTCCTACAGGACTTCGCTGACAAAACAGAAGTGTAAAGATATCATTATTAATGTGACAGCAGAGTATTAAACCGAATGCGGGGCACTTTCGAGTGCAGGACACTATGCAACTGACTTCACAGGACTCAGAAAGTGGCCCTGCCTAGCACATGGCCACAAAGTAGATGCTAATCAATGTGTTAAGTAAAGGAGTGAAGAGTTGTCACCTGATAGAAGATAAACAGTTCTTCTGGTTCTGATACAAACTAAAGGCCTCTCTCCTCCATCACCTTGGAGATCCCACATAAATGTCAGAGGGGCACCACTGCCTGTGATTGCCTATCTTTCTGGAGAGGAGAGAGGCAGTTGCTCTAATATGTCAGAGCAAGAGTGAGAGGGAGGGCTTGAGGGGAAGCTGACAAAGCTTATCTGTGAATTAATCATGGCACTTGGCATGTGCTGCAGGTCACACCTTGTAGCCTATGCTCTTAAGACATGATCCAAGCGTGAACTAAGCTCATAGCTCACTGCCTTCATCCACCTCCATCCCCGCTCCAAAAGAGAGCTCGAGTTGCTACTTCATTAGCAGAAGGCCTCTGGGACCCATCCTGGAGGGGTCCGGGAGCAGACAGAGCAGCTCAGTCAAGGTCAGAGCCACAGGTTGCTGGACCTTCTCAAATTCCTCATGCACTGCCTTGATTTTCATCACATGCAGAAAGATCTCTGAGAATCACAAAGCCCAAGAGCCAGGAGACCTGTGTTCAAAATCTGGCTTTGTGTGAGCCTGGGCAAGTGATATCTTCTCTCTGGGCCTCATTATCTGCTCCATTAAATGAGAAAAGGAACTAGTTAAGTGGCCTAAAAGCAATGTTTCCCAGGAGCTCTGGTGTCTCAGGAATTGCACTGGTCGGGACAGGGGAGATTCTCCCCAGCTTCAGTCAGCAGTAATAATAATAATAGGAGGCTGGGCGCGGTGGCTCACGCCTGTAATCCCAGCACTTTGGGAAGCCAAGGGGGGTGGATCACAAGGTCAGGAGATCGAGACAATCCTGGCCAACATGGTGAAATGCCATCTCTACTAAAAATACAAAAATTAGCTGGGCATGATGGCGTGTGCCTGTAGTCCCACCTACTAGGGAGGCTGAGGCAGGAGAATTGCCTGAACCTGGGAGGTGGAGGTTGCAGTGAGCCAAGATCGCACCACTGCACTCCAGCATAGCAACAGAGTGATGCTCTGTCTCAAATAATAATAATAATAGGAAACATTTACAGGGTACCCACTGCCCCAGGTGCCATCATAAATGCTTCACATACATTCATTCATGCAGTAGTCACAATATTCCTATGAGATGGGTTTCAACTTCTATGCCCATCATCAGATGAGAAACTGAAGTGCTGAATGTCTAAGTGGCTACTCAAGGTCACACAGCTAGTAAATGACAAGGCAAGGATTCGAGCCTTTTAGTCTGGCTCTAGGGTGTGTCTACTTAACTACACTATTCCCTTTGTTTTACCTCCCTCCCTCCCACCAACCCATCCATTCACCCACCCATTCATCCAAACATCCACCTATGCATCCGTCCATCTGCCCACCCACGTATGCATCCATATCGAGTTTCATGTAAGAGTTTATTTAATAAAGGAATTCTGAAGAATTATAAAAAATAAGAACTTGAAAACTACTCAATATTGCTATTTAAACTGCAAACGTCCCCAGGGGTGGGGTTCTATGACTCTCCCCGCTTCCTGGGTCATTCTTAGAGAAGTTTCTGTTGGTGAGGATGAGGAAGAGTTGGCAGCAATTAGAAAAAGAGAAGATTTTAAAACAATTTGTCAAATGTGACAACCTGCAGCTTATGTGTAGACAGAATGATGTAAGAAAGCTTGGGTGGCTTGGAATGTGGCTTCATTCTTGCTTCCCTCCTTCTTGCCTCCTCCTCTAGGCAGAACTAGGAGGGGTATTAAGGATTAACTTGTATAATGAGACTCCAGAGGGCTGGACTCAGACCAGTGGGTGAAAGACAAAGGAAGGTCGATCACAGCTCAATCTAAGGAAAATCTTTCTAGCCACCTTGTCATCCTAAAATTGAATAATCATCTCGTGATGCAGAGAGCTGTTGTCCTGGGAAATTTTGGGCAGAGCGTGCTGATCAGGAATAATGTAATGGGTGCCTGATGGGGTGGAAGGGTGTCTTAGAGTGGGTGAGTCCTTCTTACTCCCAAATGTGATTCCATTTCCACCTGGCTCTGCTGTGGGACTTTCAAGGCCCAGGGAAAGGCAGAGTATGGTCCCAGCTCACAGGGAGTGGGGGCAGTGAGGACAGGTTAGAGCAGTAACCAGGATTCTCTGATGTGTACCTCCAGCTTGAAGCTTTCTCAGGGATACTCAATTCACTACCATCGGGCCCTCCTCAAAGCCAGCGTTAAAGAAGGAGGAGGTCAGGCTCCGTGGCTCATGCCTGTAATCCCAGCACGTTGGGAGTCCAAGGCAGGAGGGTCACTTGAGCCCAGAAGTTCGAGACTAGCCTGGGCAACACAGGGAGACCCTGTCTCTGTAAAAAATAAAATAATTATCTGGGCATGTTGGCACATGTCTGTGGTCCCAGCTGCTTGGAAGGCTGAGGTGGGAGAATCACTTGAGCCCAGGAGGTCAAGTTTACAGTGAGCCGTGATCATGCCACTGCACTCCAGCCTGGGTGACAGAGCAAGACTGTATCAAAAAAAAAAAAAAAAAAAAAAAAGAGGAAAATTCTGTCTATGCCCTTCTCACAGCAGGGCTTGCTGGATTGTTTAACGTGTTTGTCATGGAGGCTTCTAACCTTCTCCAAATCAAGGCAGGTCATTTACTGGGGCCGGAGGTGGGGGTGCAATGAGGGAGGGATGTCCCCACGTTTAGCTAGTCCCAAAAGTTCTGTTTAGACCTGGGCTCACTCCCCAAACAATTTGTCTAGCACTTTCTTGTGCATATAGAATGTACAGATGTAAGCTGAGGGGATACTCACACAGACCCAGTTCACAGATGAGGATAGGGAAGCTCAGAGAGAGAATAAACTCACACCAGGTTCCATGACCAGAGTGGCAAACTCAATCTTCTGGCACCAGGAAAACTCTCACTGCTCTTACTAAACACTAATTTACTGTATGCAAAAGGTATTGTGCTCCCACGACAGCTCCATTGTGCTCCCACGACAGCTCCATTGTGCTCCCAGGACAGCTCCATTGTGCTCCCAGGACAGCTCTATTGTGCTCCCACAACAACTCCATTGTGCTCCCAGGACAGCTCCATTGTGCTCCCAGGAAAGCTCCATTGTGCTCCCACAACAACTCCATTGTGCTCCCAGGACAGCTCCATTGTGCTCCCACGACAGCTCCATTGTGCTGCCACGACAACTCCATTGTGCTCCCACGACAGCTCCATTGTGCTCCCACGACAGCTCCATTGTGCTCCCACACTGCTCCATTGTGCTCCCACGACAGCTCCATTGTGCTCCCACGACAGCTCCATTGTGCTCCCACGACAGCTCCATTGTGTTCCCACGACAGCTCCATTATACCCATAGCACAGGGGAGGAAACTGAGGCTCAGAGAAGTGAAACAACTTCCTCAAGACCCCAGTGCTGGGAAGGGGCAGAATGAGAGTTCAAACCCATGCCTGCCTTTTCCAGAATCCATATTCTTCTCCACGACCTTATTCCACTTTTAAATCCAGAGATGCTCCAAGGAAATGGTGTCCTGGGAGAAGGGGTGAGGGCCTGGGTGCTCCAGATGGCTCAGTGCCTGGCAGGACTGGCTCCACCCATCAGGTGGGCATCAGGGGAGAGTAGGGTTTTCCTAGCTCAGAATGCGACTATAGCAGGTACCCAGAGATGCCCTCCCATCCCTAGGCTGTACACTGCATCCCCTCCATTGACTGTCGCTATGTGAGACAAAAAAAATTGTGCCTCAGGCTGCATTTATGAGAACCCCTGGCTGAGACAACTCAGGGCAACCTGGTCTGGGTGGCATTTCTGGCTCTGCTATGTACTAGCTTTGGGCAAGTCACTTTATTTCTGTGCACCTCTGTTCCCTTTGCATACTTGGCATCACATCATCAAGCATCCATTTTCAGGATCATCGCTAACTCCCTGCCCCAAGTACTCTCTTCACATCGGACGTCCTAATGTGTGGTGCAGAGAAATAGGGGAGGGGCTTAGGGTAGGAGACATGGGTTGCAGCCCCAGTTGTGCCTCCCTCGGCTGTGTCACTTCAAGCAACTCACCCACTCTATCTGGGCATCACTGGCCACATCTGAGAAAGAGGAATAATAACTGTGCACGTCTTGTGTATCACTCACTAAGAATCAAATAAAATGAGTATGCCATGACATGCATTGTTTCTTTATCCTCACAGTAACCTGTGATGTGGATTCAGTTATTGCCCCCACTCCATGGTTGAGGAAACCAAGACCCAGAGAAATTGAAAACCATAAAGCAAAATACAAATGCTGGCTGGCTCGGATTATCATCACTATTTCAATATACTAATGAAGTAAACGCCTATGAAAACAGGTCCAAAAGGTTACAAGGAAAGGCTGTATTTGCTTTATCTTCCTGAAGGATAATGGCCTGGTTTATCTGAAGTCCAGCCACAGAACACATAAGAAGTGTGTGTGAGCCAGAAGCACTAGCCACTCAGGTGTGCACGTGTGGTTACAGCAGGGTTAGCTTCTGTTCTGCCCAGAGGCAGAGGGCTGGATGAAATGACCCCTGAACACCCTCTCTCGTCACACAGGATTCATCAGAACATCTGGGCAGGAGCAGACGTCCCTTCCCCATTCCCCTGCCCATCTAGAGAGCTGTCCCACCAGATCCCGGTGGGAAACCCAGACTTATGTGCTGAAGTGAGAGAAAGTTCCCCTGGGGTAACTGCGGCTCACTGGCAAGAAGGCCATGCCTTCCACCCTTGTCAGGTGGTTGAGGGAGAGGGAGGCACTGAATGAGTACCCAGGGTCAGAAAAATCAAATGTCTTCCTGTTCTTGCAGGTGGTCTTTGGACATTAAAAGCCTCTATCAATATCCCTTCTGCTCCCATCAAGTTACCTGGAATTATGATCTTAAAACGTACATGTCAGAGCTAGAAAAGGAAATCTAGAGATGACCTCATTTTATAATCTCAATTTTAAAACATTTTATTGTTGATTATACATACATATGGAAAAAGTACATTATATATTATATATAATCTACATGTACATGTAATATAGACATATATGCAAACACAAACACACACACAATTCAACCAAATATCTTACACTGTCATGTAAAAAGTGAGACTTCCAAGCCCACAGGGGAAAAGTGCCCTTTTCTAGGGCTGCCTCCTTCCCAACAACTAAGCATAGTTGCTCATGATTCTCTCTCTTGTCCCTCCCCACCACTTCCTTACTCTTTCACGAATCGCATATTTTTTGAATGCCCATTGTGCCCAAGGCTTCAGACAGCACAGGTTGGAGTGTGGGGTAGGTGCCTACATTTATTAGGCACTGATTCTTTCCCTCACGGATTTCACAATCTTGGAGGGGATCACAACTACACAAATAACTACACACAAAAGACAGTGGTAAAGGCCAGAGAAGGATATAGGTGAGGTGCTATGAAACTCACGGGAAAGAAAATGGAAGCTACCATTGGCATAAGTGACATCGATACAGAGCCTTGATAGGACAGGACTTGAGCACGCAGAGGTTCAGGATGAGAAAAAGCACTTTACACAGAGTGGAAAGCACAAGAAAAACAGCTGTGGGTGTGGGAGGAGGAAATGACCCAGTCAGCTGGAGCCTGATACTAATTAGGACGGCGGTGGGACAGGATGCCGGGAGAGAGGCTGGGTGCAAAGGAGAGGAAGGCAGGCCCAGCCTGGGCCTGGAGGAGCAAACCTGCATGGTGTGGCTCAGGGAAGGGGAACCCCACACTCACCTCTGGCCTGGCGTTCTGGGGATCCCCACGTCTCTCACTGAGGAGATGAGTCCGGTGTCAGGGTGTGAAGACTGGAGTCCCAGCCCCAGCAGCCCCGCTTACCAGCTATCCTTCCTTAGGGAAGCCATGACTCCCCCGGGCCTCAGATTTCATGACCTAAGAGGGAGATTATAACCCTTTTCTTGCCTTGCTCAGAGATGGCTGTGAGGATTAAATGGTCATGAATATGAAGATGTCTCTGAACTTGAAATTGTGGCACAAATGCAAGGTGTTACTTTTATTGCCTTCTAACCCAGGAGTTCTCCACATTTAGGGTTCATCAGAATCACCTAAAAAATGTAGTGTTTTGGCTTCTGGCTGGAAGCCAAAAATTGGAACTGTGCTTGCCGTTCTGCTATCAATATCAAGAAAATGGCTCCATCCCAATCTACGCATCTACTTAAAAACCAGTGTTCAGATGAGCAGCACAGGACCATGACTCCAGAGAGAAGGCAAACAAACCAGGAGAGACTTCCAATCACCTTGGCCCTCTGCCTGGAGAAACTTCCAAGACGGCAGAGCAGGGCGGGAACCAAAGCACAGCATGATGTGTCTCTGAGTTGAGGACACAGCGAGTAGAGTTTGGGGATGCTGAGGTGGCTGGAATTCAGAGTGCAGAGTGCCAGAGAAGAGACAGTTATGTAGAGAAAGGGCTCCAGAAATCGGCCCAGGTCCTCCTTGAATCCATGGCTGAACACTAAGCTGCAAACGTATATGGGGACATTCCACCAGACTGATCAAATGTGACTGGGGGCTCCAAGCTGAGCAATGGTCAGGGCTCACAGAAGGCCAGAAGAGGTCCAGCTTCTGACCAGCCAGACTGAAGAGATCTCCATGGCATTCAACCAGATGACAGAAGATCACACCTTACAGTAGAGGGATAAACTAGCCCTGGAGTAGCGAATACTCTAGATTTGCCCCCACACAAGCTTCAGCACAGGTCTTGAAAGGTTCAAACTGATCCCAAGAACAAAGTCCAACTCTCTTTTCTTTTTTTCTTTCTTTCTTTCTTTCTTTCTTTCTTTCTTTCTTTCTTTCTTTCTTCTTTCTCTTTCTTTCTCTCTCTCCCTTTCTTTCTTTCTTTCTCTCTCTCCCTTTCTTTTTCTTTCTCTCTTTCCCTTTCTTTCTTTCTTTCTTTCTTTCTCTTTCTCTCTCTCCCTTTCTTTCTTTCTCTTTCTTTCTTTCTTTCTTTCTTTCTTTCTTTCTTTCTTTCTTTCTTTCTTTCTTCTTTCTTTCTTTCCAGGATCTCGCTCTGTCACCAAGGCTGGAGTACAATGGTGCAGCCACAGCTCACTGTAGCCTCTACCTCCCAGGCCCAAGACATCTTCTCACCTCAGCCTCCCAAAGGTCTGAGCCACCTGGCACAGCCAAGAACATTATTCCTAAGTATTGAGAGGAAATAAAAGTCAACCTAGAATTCAATATCCATGAAAAAGAAGCTTCAACAATTAAGGAGAAATAAATACTTTTTCAGACAAAAAAATGATAAAATTTGTCACCAGGGAGGCCAAGGCAGGCGGATCACGAGGTCAGGAGATCGAGACCATCCTGGCTAACACGGTGAAACCCCGTCTCCACTAAAAATACAAAAAATTAGCCAGGCGTGGTGGCAGGCGCCTATAGTCCCAGCTACTCCGGAGGCTGAGGCAGGAGAATGGCATGAACCCGGGAGGCGGAGCTTGCAGTGAGCCGAGATCGCGCCACTGCACTCCAGCCTGGGCGACAGAGTGAGACTCCATCTAAAAAAAAAGTTTCCATCAATTTCAAAAGATTGACATCATATGGAGTATGTTCTCTGACCACAAATGAATTAAGTTAGAAATCAATCACAGAAATACTTGGAGGCAAACAACATATTTTTAAATAACAAGGGATGCTACAAAATATTTTGCACTGAATGAAAATGAAAATAAAATTTGTGAGTTGCAGGTAAAACAATGGTTGGCAGGATGTTCACAGCTTTAAGTGAAGTGAAAAAAGAAAAAAAGTCTAAAATCAATCATCTAAGCTTCCACCTGAAGGAGTTAGCAAAAGAAGAGCAAATGGAAACAAAAGTAGATAGAAAAAGGGAAACAGCAAAGGTAAGAGTAGAAATCAATGAAATAGAAAATGGACACACAATAGAGAAAAATAACACCAAAAACTGGTTCTTTGAAAATATCATAAAATTGGATAAATTTCTAGCCTGACTGATTTTCTAAAAATAAACAAATTGCCAATCTCAAGAACGAAATAAGGGACATCATGGCACAGCCTACAGACATTAAAATGTTAATAGGAAAGTATTAGAAACAACTTCATGCCAACAAGTTTGAAAATGCAGACAAAATGGATACATTTCTTGAAAGACACTGTGCTGGTTTCTAACTGCAGCTGAAATAAACGACCTCAAACACAGAGACTCAAAACTACACAAATTCAGTGTCTTACAGTTCCAGAAGTCAAAAGTCCTAAACTGGGCTTCTTCTGGCTGAAATTGAGGCATTGGCAGCACTGGGTTCCTTCTGCAGGCTCTAAGGGAGAATCTTTCCTGCCTTTCCCAGCGTCCTCAGGCTGCCAACATTCCTTGGCTTCTGGCTCCCAGCGGCAACCACATCACTCCTACCTCTTGCTTCTCTGGTCACATCTTCTTTCTGACTTTGACATTTCTGTCTCCCTCTTACAAAGACTTGTAATTACATTGGGTCCACCCACATAATCCAGGATTAACTTCCCGTCTCTGGATCTTTATTTTAAGCACATCTTTACAGTTCCTTTTGTCGTGTACAGCAACACATTTACTGGCTCGGGGGATTAAGACATGGGCATCCTTGGGAGGTCATTCTGCCTACAGAGACACAAATACTAAAATGGATAGACAAAGAAATAGAATATCTGAATAGCCCTATATCTATTAAAGAACCTGAATTTGTAGTTTAAAATCTTCCCACAAAGAAACCTCCAGGCAGACATGGCTTCATTCTGTCAAACATTGAAGGAAGAAATGAACCTTAACTCATCATACTGAACACACAAATCCAAGTGAAATAGATCATAGGCCTAAACATAAAAGCAAAAACCATAAAATCTCCAGAAGGAATATAGGAGAACATGTTTATGACCTTGGGATAGGCAAAGGATTTTTGATAGGACACAAAGAACATGAATCATAGAAGAAAAATTGGGAAGTTTTCCATCAAAATAAAAACCTTTGCTTTTCAACAGATAATATTAAGAAAATGAAAAGGCAAGCCACTGACTAGGAGAAATATTTGCAATACATACATCTGACAAAGACTGCTTTCCAGAATATATAAAGAAGTCTTATAACTCAAAAATAAGAAGACAAATAATTCAATAGAAACTGTGGGCAAAGAAGATATACAAATGGCCAATAAACCCATAAGAAGATGCTTAACAGCATTAGCCAAAAGGAAAACACTTATTAAAATCATGTTGGGATACAACTACTCACCCACTCAAATGGATTAAATAAAAATGGGATGAAAATACCAAGTGTTCACAAGGATGTGAAACACCTGAATCTCTCATACATTGCTTGTGAACATAAGAATAAGTACCATCACTTTGGAAAACCATGTAGCAGTTTCTTGTTCCGTTAAATGCATACTTCTTTTTTTTTAAGATGGAGTCTCACTCTGTCGCCCAGGCTGGAGTGCAGTGGCGCGATCTTGGCTCACTGCAAGCTCCGCCTCCCGGGTTCATGCCATTCTCCTGCCTCAGCCTCCCGAGTAGCTGGGACTACAGGTGCCCGCCACCACGCCTGACGTATTTTTTCATATTTTTAGTAGAGACGGGGTTTCATCATGTTAGCCAGGATGGTCTTGATCTCCTGACCTCGTGATCCACCAGCCTTGGCCTCCCAAAGTGCTGGGATTACAGGCATGAGCCACTGAGCCCAGCCAATACATACTTTTATATGATCTAGCAATTTCAATTCTATATTTTTACTCTTAATAAAACATATGAAACATATTAAAATATATGTCCACACAAAAACTTGTCCATTAATAATCACAGCAGCTTTATTCAAAATAACCAGAATCTGGAAACAACCAAAATGTCTATCAACAGTTGATGACATGAATTATGGTACATCTACTGTGAATACAACTCTAAAATAAAAGGAACAAATGAATGATACCTATCACAGAATGGATGAACCTCAAAAGTATTATGCTGAGCAAAAAAGAAAAACATGGCCAGGTATGTTGGCTCACACCTGTAATCCCAGCACTTTGGGAGGCTGAGGCAGGCAGATTGCTTGATCCCAGGAGTTTGAGACCAGCATGCACAACATGGGAAAACTTTGTCTCTACAAAAAAATACAAAAATCAGCTGGATGTGGTGATGTGCACCTGTAGTACCAGCTACTAGGGAGGCTGAGGTGAGAGGATCACCCGAGCCTGCGAGGTTGAGGCTGCAGTGAGCTGTGATCATACCACTTCACTCCAGCCTGGGTGATGGAGTGAGACCCTGTCTCAAAAAACTAAAAAAGGGGACTCAGAAAAAAAATGGCAAATAGGAGGCAGGACTATCTTGCAGCTCCCACTCAGATGGAGACAGAACAGTGTGTGAAGACTCACATTATGAACTTTTGCTCCAAGAACTACCGGAAGACATACCAGGAAACCAAAAAGAATTCACAGACCCTTTGAAAGAAGCAGCTTGCCACTGCAAACTTTATGAGACAGCCAAAAAACTGTGAGTGCCTGAAGTGTGAGAGGGGGAAGGTCTGCCTCCAAATACACATCCTTAATGGGGAACCTGAAAATCCCGATCACAGGAGAAGGATTTAACCTTACATAGAGGTGAAATAAATTTAGAGAGCCGAGTGAAATATAAAAATAGAAGCAGCAGTGAGAAGAGCTCTGTAAGCACTCCCAGCCCCCAGGGAAGCCCAGAGAAGCCATTTCTGACTTTTTCTCACAGGGGTCCTCAAGGAGGGCAGAGAGTGGAATTGGGGAAGGGTCACAAGGAGGAGACTTCCAGCAGAACTTTGTAATAATTTCGACTGAGCACGAATTTTCGTGGACAGCATTGTGAGGTGGGGCAAAAACGGGAAGTGCAGATATGAGCATAGAAGCCAAAGCAAGCAGGGAGGGGTGAGACCTGAAAGCCCTGCTTGCTTTCTCAGCAGGGAGGCTTGTAGCCTGGGGCAATATCTCAGCCTTGCACACCTGAGGCCTGGATATAAATTCAGCTTTGTTGGGAGAGCATGGCGGGAGCACTGGCCTTGCTGGCTACACGGGAGCTGGGTGAGGCCTGTCACTGCTGGCTTTCCCCCACTTCCCTGGGACCTGTATGAAGCATCAGAGGCAGCCACAATCCCTTTTGGAGCATAACTCCACTGACCTGAGAACAAACCCCCATCCCCCACAGTGGCCGCAGCAAGCCCAGCCCTAGGAGAGTCTGAGCTCTGGTACTTGGGAGGCTGAGGCAGGAGAATCACTTGAACTCTAAAGGCTGAGGCAGGTGAATCACTTGAACTCAGGAGGCAGAGGTTGCAGTGAGCTGAGGTCGAGCCACTGCACTCCAGCCTGGGTGGCAGAATAAGACTTTATCTCAAAAAGAAAAAAACAAACAAACAACAACAACAAAAACACCACACAATGAGATACTACCTAACTCCTGCAAGAATGGCCATAATTTAAAAATGAAAAAATAATAGATATTGGCGTGAATTTGGTGAAAAGGAAACACTTTTACACTGCTGATGGGAATGTAAACTAGTACGACCACTATGGAAAACAGTATGGAAATTCCTTAAAGAACTAAACATAGATCTACCATTTGATCCAGCAATCCCACTACTGGGTATTTATCCAGAGGAAAAGAAATCATTATATGAAAAAAAGACACTTGCACACATATGTTTATAGCAGCACAATTCACAACTGCATAAATATGGAACCAGCCCAAATGCCCATCAATCAATGAGTGGATTTAAAAAGGAATGAAACAATGGCATTGGCAGCAACCTGGATGGATTTGGAGATCATTATTCTAAATGAAGTAACTCAGGAATGGAAAACCAAATATCATATATTCTCATGTATAAGTGGGAGCTAAGCTATGAGGACTCAAAGGCTTAAGAATGATGCAACGGACTTTGGGGACTTGGGAGAAGGGTGGGAGTGGGGTAAGAGATAAAAGACTACACATTAGGTACAGTGTACACTGCTCAGGTGATGGATGCTCCAAAATATCAGAAATCACCACAAAAGAACTTATCTGTGTAACCAAACACCACCTGTTCCCCAGAAACTATTAAAATAAAAATCTTCATAGTAATTTTTTAAATAATAAAAAATTTAAAAAGAAAGACACGAAGTAGTGTATACTGTGTGACTTTTATGTGAAATTCCACAACAGACAAAACTAACATATATTGGCAGACAGCAAGTCAGTGGTTAACTGGAGCTGAGGATGAGAGAAACTGACTAAAATAGGGCATGAATATTTGTCAAAATTCATTGAACTGTGCACTTAAAATGGGAGCATATCATTGGATATAAATTATAAGTCAACAAAGTTGATTTTTTTAATGAAAAATGTTTTTAAAATAAAAATTCTTGGTCCCCATTCCTAGTGATTCCAATACAGCAGGACTGGTATTAAGGGAGGAGACCACCCCTTATACTGCCTTATGCCCAATTTCTGCCTCCAAAGAAGAAAAAGTAAAAACTAAAAAGCAGAAATGAAATCCACAAGCAGACAGCCCGGCACCACACCCTGGGCCTGGTAGTTAAAGATCGACCCCTGACCTAATCGATTATGTTATCTATAGATTACAGACATTGCATAGAAAAGCACTGTGAAAATCCCTGTCCTGTCCTGTTCCGTTCTAATTACCGGTGCATGCAGCCCCCGGTCACGTACCCCCTGCTTGCTCAATTGATCACGACCCTCTCATGCAGACCTCCTTAGAGTTGTGAGCCCTTAAAAGGGACAGGAATTGCTCACTCAGGGAGCTTGGCTCTTGAGACAGGAGTCTTGCCGATGCCCCCGGCCGAATAAACCCCTTCCTTCTTTAACTCGGTGTCTGAGGAGTTTTGTCTGTGGCTTGTCCTGCTACAATATACGGCTCAGAAATCTGCATTGTCAACAATCCCCATGGATAATTATGCTGCGGGCTGTTTCACTTATCGTATTTGTCTCTAATTTGCTGTCCAAGCACCCAATTCTTAGACAGCAGATCAAATAGGCAAACAAAGAAAATTCAGAAAAAAAAGTTTGAGTTTTTGTGTGCCCTTGTTTCATCCCCCAACCTCCATTCTTTAGCTGGAATGCTGGTCATTACCAAAGCATCCTCCTGTGTGCTGTTTCCCCTAACCGTGAGCTCAGCTGTGGATAAGCTTCCTTTATTCATTCTTTACAAAAGGAAGTTTGCTAGGAAGATAAATGGGAGAAAAGCAAAATAAAAACACATCAGGAATGCAGATAAACCAATATGCGGGCAGAGCACAAGTTCCTTCTCATAAGGTCATTCAAGTCTGGCACCACGTGGTGGAGGGGGGGTGGCCCAGCTCACTGGACACATGATACCCATAAATATGCCTACCCTGGGGGAATGGAAGGTTGACAGGGAGCCTGATGGACATGTGTGTGAAGAACGGAACAGCACAACAACAAACATGCGAAGAGCGCCCATAGCCCTTCCTCCTTCCCATCCCATTCCTATAAAAGAGGAAAGAACAACTCATTTCCTTCACTGGGCATGGTGGTATGCATCTGTAGTCCCACCTACCCAGGAAGCTGAGGCTAGAGGATTGCCTGATCCCAGGAGGTCAAGGATGGAGTAAGCCATGATCCTGCCACTGCACCCCAGCCTGGGTGACAGATAAGACTTAAAAAAAAAAAAAAAAATGAAAAGAAAAGAAAAAGAAAGGGTCATTTCCCTGCCAAATTAATTTAAACCAAGTGCTCTATTTCCATTCATTAGTTTTTTCCCTGCTGCCTGATGTATCTTTCTCATCTCTGGCCCCCTGTTCTGTCTACCTGTTGAAATATTTCCCATTCTTCATGGCCCAACTTGAATAACACCTCTGTCAGAACTCATCAGATCAACACAGTCAAATGAATCCTCTCCCTCCCCTGAACTCTATGGCACTTGGCTTGAAGAGCTCTTACAGAAATCTTGAGTTGTGTTTTACTTATTCATGTGCATGACATATCTACTTTATGAGATTGGAATCAACTTGATTATGGAAATGATAACTTATTATCTGTGCTAGATGTGGCTTGCATAGATTCTGGTACATTACTTTGCACCTAGTGGGTGTTGATTGTTGTAGACATGAATGAATGATTCAATCGATGCTGATTAATGTCTCTGAGCTTTTGCTCGTGCTGCCTTCCCTTTCTGGAAAACCCTTCCCACATCAAGTGTCACGTCCTCCAAGAAGCCTTCCTGGATCTCCAAGCTGCTGGCTCCTAGAGCACTCTGGGAAAACCTCTGCCTGATTACTCACCACCACTATCATACATCAAAGTTAATCACGACCAATTTCACCCACTTATTTATAAACTTCAAAAAGCCTAAGATTCCATTCTAGTCACACTTCTCTTACCACCATCTAGCCCAGTGTTTGGTAATAGTGTGCATTTTATAACTGTTTGTCAAATAGAATGATCTATTCAGAAGCTTCTGGAAGCGTTAGCCCTTGCCACAGAGGACCTGGTTTATTTAGTGTTTCTATCGGGAACTGCCACAATTGTCTTGAGGTCTCACTCCCAGAGGAAACCCAGCATGAACAGCCTTCTCACCCCAAATTTCATCACGGATGAAGGAAGGAGCAGGACCAGACGCTCTTTAGGGTCCCTTAGAGCCCCAGGATTCTTGTGTTCCAGGGAATCCCCCGGCAGAACAGATTGCTGCGAGCAAAAGGGGCGAGTGTGGCCCCTCCTCAGCAGGTCTCTAGATGAACCCCAGCCTCTGGAAGGCCTGGACCTAGTAAAAAAGAATTCGCGTCCCTTCAGGGCCCCACGCCTTCCTCTCCTCCAGCACATTTCTCTTTTTCTTGGCCCCACCTTCCCTTTTTCTGCTTCCTCTCTGCTAGCCTCTCCCCTTCTCTTCCTTTCTTTTCTGTTTCTCTTCTCCTACAGGTCCCACCGCACCTTCCCAGTATCGCTGCTTCCCCTTCGCCTACTTCCCAGTCCGGCCAGTCAGATTCACCGTCCTTCTCGGGTCGCCTGCGTTATCTTGCTCTCCTCCCACGCCCCGACACAAGCTCCCTCTCGCTGGCCTCCTCCCTCTCCTCTCTGCCCTGCAGGCAGCAGAGCCTCCTATGACGCCAAGAGGCAGGGAGGTGGGGAGGCGAGGAGTTGGGGAGGCCTGGAGGTAGGGGGTGGGGGTGGGGCCTTGCGCAGCCGCCCCGCCCCGCGATGCGTGTGTGAAGGTCGGGGTGGCTGTGACGCGGCGCCGGCCGAGGGAGGGAGGCTGGGCCGGTGGGAAAGGGAGGCGAGCCGACCACTGGGCTGCTGGGCTCCCGCGCCCTCGCGCTCCCCGCCGCCAGCCCAGGCGCAGGCAGGGCGCAGGCGGCGGCGGGCGGCATGGAGAGCCTGCTGGAGAATCCGGTGCGCGCCGTGCTCTACCTCAAGGAGCTCACGGCCATCGTGCAGAACCAGCAGAGCCTCATCCACACCCAGCGAGAGCGTATCGACGAGCTGGAGCGGCGGCTGGACGAGCTGAGCGCTGAGAACCGCAGCCTGTGGGAGCACCAGCAGCTGCTGCAAGCCCAGCCTCCTCCCGGGCTCGTCCCCCCGTCATCGGCCCCGCTGCCGGCCGCTCCGGCCACAGCTCCTGCCGCGGCCGCCAGGGCCCAGGAACCTCTCCAGGACCAGGGACAGCGCTCGGCAGCCGCGCCACAGCCCGCGCCGGATCAGCCGCCGCTTCAGCACCACGGACACCTCCTGGAGCAGCCCCAGCGCGGCCCTGGCAGCAGGGCTCACACTCCCCAGTCGCCCCACAAGCATCTGGGGACACAGGGGGCCGTGACTGACAAGGAGAAGGAGCGTCCCCCGAGTTGCTGCGCTGCTGCCGGAGCCCTCCTTCAGCACAAATCCCCCTCCGCCCTCGGCAAGGGCGTCCTGAGCAGGAGACCTGAGTGAGCGGGGAGAGGAGATGGGCACTGTTGTGGTGGGAGCAAGGGAAGCAAGTGGGTGTGAGGGAGAGACGGGGACGTTGGGTGCGTAGGAGTCTAAAGGACCGGAGTGATGTGGCCTGAAGAAGCCAGAAGTGTGCGAAGGAAATTTTGGGTAAATGAGGGAACGATATCCGTGCTTGAGAAGGTTTTGGGGAATGTTGGAGCAAAAAGGAGTAACCAGACCATTAGTAGAGGCAAAGGAGGAAGGAAGTGGGTGTTAAGTGATTGGTGACATTGGGAACTGACAGCATTTAAAGAGGGTTAGGCTGGGATGAATTTCGAGTGAAGACTAAACTGTAGAAAAGAGAACCATTGAAGGAATCTTTTTAAGTGAGAAAAAATTTGGAAGGAAGTTTGGGTAGTAAAAGTATTTGAATGGAGACTGAGATGTGAGAAAAGCTGAAGGCTTGGAAAGAGGCATGTAAAGAGCTTTAAAAAGGCTGGGGCCCAGGAAGAGTAGGACTGGGGTAGAGGGGAATCCAGGAGGCTGGGGACAAACCTGAAAAGCAGGAGTGATGTGGGAAACCAAGGGAGCTGGAGGCAGAGGAAAAGAAAATGTGGCTCTTTAGCTGGTGAAGTGGGAGTCACAGCTAGGAGTGGCTCATTTGGGGAAGCTTTCTCTTCTCTGACCTGAGTGGGCACCCTTCTTCTGAATTCCCGCAAAGCCGAAGAGGTGCAAGGGAACATCCCATCAAACCAATGGAGGACTCAGGCATGGCTTGAGGACTCAGTCTGGTTACAGCTTTTTCCTCCAACTCAAGGAGGGTTTTTCATACAGGGTGTTTGGCCGTTGTTGAAAGGGAACAATGACATGGGGGACAGTTGGCAGATGGAGTTGGTATTCAGATGTGATGCCTGTTTAAATCTGCCTGTTAAGGCCAGCAACTGCAAACCTTATTTTCCCTGGTTATCTGGTGATCACTGAAATCTTGTCTTGGGTCCTGAGAGAAATGTTAACCTCTCAGTTCCTAGAACTTCAAGCTCTTTCTTCACTCAGGAGGTCCATGAACTAGGAATATGGGAAGAAGATGTGAAAGTGTCTGGGATGTTCTCTCCTCTGTACTGGAAAGGCTGTGGCCATGTCCGCTTCTTTTCTCTGATTAGACAAGTGATGGAGAACTAAATAAAGAACAGTTCCAGGGAAATTGTCCGTGGTCGGCACCTGACCTTGACAATGGTGATGCTAAAGGGAATGGGGAGGGGGAAGTAGAGCTGAGAATCTCATCTTTATCCAGGTGCATTAAGTCTGGGAGATACTTGTGAATATTTGCTGTATTCCTTCAAAACTCATTTTCTTTTACCATCTGTGGCAGAGTTAGAGAAGTTGGGTTAGGGCAGGGTAGCTCACAGAGTATGTTGATCAAAACCATGGGATCTAAGAGGTGAAGGTCTAACATGATCTGGCTTGGCAGACTTAAAACATTTGATTCAAGTCCCAAGAAGATACAGTTTTCTACCCCAGGTCCCTCAAAACCCCTTTGTACTTCCCTCAGTTTCACATTTTTATTTTTATTTTTTCCTTATCTGGCATAAAAAGCAGAAAGTCAGTTTTCCCTCAATGCCCAAGGCTCAGCGAAAGGCGACATTGTTCCAAGATACTAAGTGGTCTTTTCCCCCGCATGAGGGGATGAATTTTTCCAGTCCCCTTCCCTGAGGGCAGCCACAGCTACCTGGTCATTATGATTTCTCTCCTCATGACTTTTGGTGTCTCCTTTCTCTCCCACTGCATCTCCACTTTCTTTGCATCTCTTCAGGGCACTGTGCGGCCAAGAAGAGTTGAGGAAAGATTATTTTTCTTAGACAAAGACATTGCCATGGCCTTCAGAGTGGCCTACAGAACCCAAACCCTTTCACTCAGTTGGTCCTGCTAGGAATCCTGGGATTTAGGAATCATCTGGGCTTCTGTCCAGCCCCACATGTCAATTCTGGAGAGGAATTGTGACATCCTCATCTTTCCTTCTCACCTGTCCTGCTTTTGCTTCCCAAAGGAGCAGAACAAAAATGAGAAATAATTAGCATGGTGGAGCAGAGTGGAAGTTATTGGAATCCTTCGCTTAGAAAGTTGCCCCAGGCACTTAACAGTAGTGCCTTACTTTCTCCAGATTCTCCAGCTTTTTCTCCTGCTCCCCAAGCCTGCACACCCAGAAACATAGAGACCATAGATGTGCCTGCTTCCCCTCCTCCCTGCAGCTCTCTTTCCTTGGATGTGAAAACATGGTAATCTTGGCTGGTTGAATATCTTCTGGACCACTCATTGCTTTCCCCACAGTGGCCCAACTTCAACCCAAATTTCCCCACAGAGCTCAGGATGGAATCACCATTGCTAATGACATGTTTGGTCCTACCCTGCTCTCTGCCCGTGGCCCATTTTGTATGTTTGTTATCCTCTGCCCATAGTTGTCTATGATGCAGGACAAGATAGAGCCAGCAGGCAGAGAGAGATCTCCATGGATAGGGAGAGGTGAAGAGGGGGAAAGCAGAGCCAGCAGCCCCCTCCCTGGTATTTCTCCTGGGGAGCTCCCTGCAGAACTGGTTCTCTACTGGGAGTGCTGAAGCGGGAGGAAGACATGGCACAGTGGGTCTTCCGATCATGGGTTTCCTGTGAATCCTCCCTCATTCCTCCTCTGGCCTCATTTCAGTGACAACACGGCCCCAGTGAGGTGGCTGAAGAGTGGGTGAGCGTTTCCAGAGGCCAGGCACTCGGGTAGATGCACTATATCCTCACACAGTTGACTTTTATCCCCAGAGCTCCTCTTCCTACCCAGTTCCAGGAGAGGCAGAAGCCCTAGAGAACTGGGACTGGAAAATAATGAATCATCTAATTGCCATCTTATCTGCATTAATATATAATCTGGCCTCTCTCCCTCCTTCAGCTGAAGGAGACACAAAGGTGGTGGTCCTGGAGGTCAGTCCAAGAAAGCAGCAATGTGTGGGTGAGTCAGTGCAGAGATATTATGGAAGAAAAACATTTGAAGGGTTAAAATTATTTCTCTGCATGCTTCTTGATTCTTGCTAAGCTCTGACCCCCACTGCTTTTGCCTCTTAATGAAAGCAGCAAACATAGCTTTCTCCTCTTTATTTTTTCAATCAAGGCTCACGGCATCTACAGAATTTATTATTATCCCTTTCCTGGCTGGCGCCAGAACCTCAACTTGACCTGGCAAATCCTCTTGCCGTGGAAGCACATGAACTTATCTGAAGCTGCTGGCTTCAGTGGCTTCTGAGAACATTTGCCCAACCACCAGTCATGCGTTTAGTGCCCATGGATGACAGGGCTTGTCAATGTCTCCAAGGCCACAGGCAGATGATTGCTGGAGGATAAATTCTTGCATCCCAATTCAAATTCACCTCCTGCTGCAAATCCCAACCTCAATGTGACTATGAAGTCTGAAGGGCTCCACAGTTCCTGTCTTCTCTCTGTTATATTGTTTCTTCCTTTCGCATCCCTCCTCTGCCTCACTACTTTCCTCCCTTTTTCCTTCCTTCTCTTCTCTCCTTCTACCTCTCCCTCCAACACTTTATCTCTCCGTGTTCCACACCAGCTCCCTCTTTCCTCACTCCCAATCTCTCCCCAGACCCACACAGTGAATGCCATAGGGCCTCACAAAGGCATCCTGGCACATTTTCCCACTGGCCCAAAACCAAGCAAAAGAAACAACAGTTGGTCCTGCTGATTCAGCAAATCTCTGTGCAGCCTGAGTTTCAAAGGTCACTTATGAGAAAAGGCAGCTGGGGTCAGGGCTGGGTGGAGAGGGAATGGAAGGGAGGGTAACATTAAAAAAGAGGGAAGGGCTAGGACAAACATCGGGGCTCGCAATCTGAAAGGAGACTCAACTCCTGAATTTACACCCCATGTAAAGATTTTTAGACAAGCTGCCTTGTTGGGAAGCCTGAACATTTATTTTCACTGGAGCCTAAGCATATCTCAGTGGCTCTGGGCACAGGGCAATGGCAGCTTAGTAAGGAGTTCTTAGTAAGAGGCCCTGGGGACACTGTCACTGCACCTAGCAGATTCTCAAATGTGAGGACATCTGGCAGGGTTTCCAAGGCTTGGGCCACTGCAGCAACTTGCTCCTCTGCTTCTGGAAAAGCACAAAGTGCAGGTTCCCACAAAGACTCCAAAGGGTTGCTTATCCATGGAAGAAAGGAGTGGTCATCTTTATTTCAGTCAATGAGGGCATTAACAAAAAGAAAGGGAATCAGGGCTGGGCACGGTGGCTCACACCTGTAATCCAAGCACTTTGGGAGACTGAGGCAGGCAGATCATGAGGTCAGGAGATCGAGACCATCCTGGCTAACACGGTGAAACCCCCTCTCTACTAAAAAAATACAAAAAAATTAGCTGTGCATGGTGGCGGGCGCCTGTAGTCCCAGCTACTCGGGAGGCTGAGGCAGGAGAATGGCGTGAACCCGGGAGGCAGAGCTTGCAGTGAGCCAAGATCGCGCCACTGCCCTCCAGCCTGGGTGACAGAGCGAGACTCCGTCTAAAAAAAAAAAAAAAAAGAAAAGAAAAGAAAGGGAATCAAGAGTAAGGCAAGGGCAAAGCTAAATCTTTCATGCTGAAAGGAATTTCAGGTAACCACTGGATCACACAGTATTCAAGATCTAGGTGATTGAGAATATGGGCTTTTGGCAAGCACACCGGGGGGAAATCTTGGTACCTCCACAGTTGTGAGACCTCGCCTGCACTGTTTACTTTCTTTTAGCCTCTGTTTTTCCACTTGTAAAATGGGGAAAATATCTACCTTAAAGACTTGTTGTAAAGTTTTAAAAATTACATATCATTTATTTAGTACTGTTTGGGGTACATAGTGAGTGCTCAACACATTGCAGTATTTCTACAGATAAAGAAACCAAGATGGGCAGATCAGTTGAGGTCAGGAGTTTGAGACCAGCTTGGCCAACATGGTGAAACCTGTCTCCACTAAAAATACAAAATTAGCGAGGGATGGTGGCCCATAGTAGTCCCAGCTACTCGGGAGGCTGAGGCAGGAGAATCACTTGAATCTAGGAGGCTGAGGTTGCAGTGAGCTGAGATTGCGCCATTGCACTCCAGTCTGGGAGACAGAACGAGACTCCATGCCCCCCAAAAAAAAGAAAAAGGAAAAGAAACCAGGGCCCAAGAAAGATAAGAGGTTCACCCGTTGTCAGATGACAGTGACAGACTAGACTGCAGGCTCAGGGTTTGTTCTACACTGCCAGGCCACCTTTCTACATGTGCTCTATCCTCATTTACCCTCTACCTCTAGCCCATGTGCTCCCAAGCCATTCCAGACACAGGAATGTTGAGCGTACCTTGAAAAGCAATCAGCAGCACAAATCCACCATTCCTCTGTGATCTGTAATGCTGTCTCACAACTTTCTAGTTGGCAAAGCCTTCTTTAAGCACAACTAAAACCTCTTCTGTTGCATTTTAAGATTATTTGCACTTCTCTTAAGGATACCAAAGAGATCTGAGTTGTCACCCAATGCCCCATGGTGAGAACAATCACCCCATTTCCTAATTAGGAAAATTACAGTCTCATCTAGGAGAAGGTACACTGACTTGTCAAGGACAAAAGTGGAGAGTGAGAAGGGAAATGGCATCTGAACCCAGGAAGTGCTTCCCACTTCTTCAGAATGGAGGCTGAATCAATTTCTCCAAGTTCCTCCTTCCTAGGGATGGAAGGTAGACCTGTACTTTTCAGGACTCTGAGGTTAGAAAGCTGAAAAGAACAGCAGGGAGGGACTAAGAGGCCCGATGCGTGGTTGTGGGTTTTCTTCTCTTAAAGACTTTTCTTACATGAGATGTCTTCCAGGAAAATGAAAACAAATGAAAAAGAAAAGATGGTGGCCTTCTAAAATTCCCTCCCAGGGTGTTTGTGACTGTGAGGCCACCATAGGCAAAGACCACTGATGTGTGCGTGTGCTGGGGTGGGGGTGGAGGGCAGACTGTTTTGCTGTTGCTCTTTGGTTGGAATAAGGGATCTGGGAGGGTTATGTAACTCTTCAAGACTGGTGTGTGTGCTGAGCGGCCCCTTTCCTCCCTGGAAGCTGGGCTGCCATGGTCATGTGGGCAGCCTGTCCAAGTCCCTGCCCAAAGAAAGGCCCCATGCTCTGTGCTGGCATCAGACCATTCCCTCTAAGCCACAGCTTCAGGGGCTAGAGGCTTTTAGGTGCTGGGCCAGGGTCTCCTAGCCCCACTGGGGAGTTAACCAAATATCAGAGCTAGAAGGATTCTTTAAGGTAACCTGTTCAAACTTCTCATTTGGCAAATGAGAAAACTAATGCCTGAAAAGGAAGTAACTGTTGCTTCCAAACTAGCTAGTGTCAGAACTAGGTTCAGAGCTCAGATTCTCTTAACTCTTCATCCACTGCCCTCAACATTTTGTGATGATGGACCAAAAGAGCCAGTCAGGGCTGCTTCACGGGTGTGCAAGGCCAAACTTACAGCTAGTCCCATAACCCCAGGGAGGTCCCTGTGCCTTCCAAAATATCTCAACTGTGTTAATAATTCCACAATCAGAGATGGCTTTAGGTACTTCAAGATTATCCTCCTTGTCTAAGTGCAATTTCTTCTAGGAAGGGGGAAAAATCAACACATTTAGTCTTATCCGTCTTTTATACTTTAGTGTGAAAGAGTTTATTTGAGCAATTTCCCAGAGAAGGGTTTGGTAAGAGGGAAGGATACTGTGGTAGCAGTGGTTAACTAAAGGCCAGGGAAGGAGGCTGCTAAGGAGCTGAAGGGCTCATGAGGGAGGCAGTTCAGAGTCTGAATGTATTTTTAGCTCAACTAAATTTTGCAGAGAATTGGAATTGCCTTGTTTGGCTCTGATAAGGAAAGGGGAGGGACACAGGGCATTTCCACTGACTTCTCATGGAATAGTAAGTCTTTGGGCTGTAGAAGGGATACTTTCCCTACGAACTTCACGTGTGGAAGTCATAAAGCAAGAAGTTAAAGAGCATCACGATGTGTGATAAGCTCGTTTGCTCCTTTCTAGGATCTTAAAATAATTTTTTGGATGGTGAAATGTCACATGACTCTGTTGGGGTTTGCTATGGGGCAGGAAGATGTGGGCAGGAAGAGCTGGCAGGCAGCAGAGGTTGGTGTCGCACGAGCCTGAAGGGGATGGGAGATGAGAGTCAAACCCAGCACCTAGAAGGTACATGATAAATCCCGGTTGAATACATAAACTCTCCGTCTGTAGGGCCCGGGCAGGCTCACGGATTGTTGAGTGGAGGTGGGTTGTGGTATCAGGGCTGAGGAAGAGTTGGGCAGAAGGGAGGACCCCTGGGTCCAACAGCACAGCTCACGGTCCCGCAGCTGAGCCCATGTGGGAAGCTGGACTCAGAGGCTCAGCTCTTCAGGCTGGTCGGGGTGTGAGAGGGATAAGGGGTGAGCGGAAGACTGCCCCCAGCAGTAAACAGAACCAACCCCAATCCTAGCTATGAGTAGGGAGAGCCCTCTACTCCCTCTGCCCCCAGCCTCTGACCAGTCTGTCAGCCCGGGAAGCTGCATTAAGAACAAATCTCTGCAGTGAGAGTTTCATCACATATGCGCACACACACACACACACACACACACGCACGGCCTCGTCAGCAGGTGGAGTGAGAAACGGGCAATGGGCCTATGAAGGCAGGAGGGAAAGGAGGCTTGCATTGTGGCCATATCTCTGGGGGAAAAGAGAGGAAAGAGCTGGATTCCAGGGTCATGAACCAGCAGCACCCAGATTCCAGGCCCCTTACTCCTATTTCTCAACCAGGCAGGATCAGCTGTGTTCAGGGAAGTGTCAATACCGTGACGGGAGGGTGAGCAGGTGGTGCGCAGGCGTTTGTGGACCTGAGTGGGCACGACTCTGCATGGGCAACTGTGTGTTACTGACTTGGACTGGGGGAGTTGGAGGCCAGCTCACACTACACTAAAGATACAGAGGCTTCACAGCAAAGATCAGCATAGCTTTATCTCAGTATCTCCCAGTGACCCCTGGCCTGGTCACACCATCAGCACTCCCGGTTCCTTTTCCTTTCTCTGCATGAAGTGTTTCATCTCCATTAGCTAGCCAGATCCTCCTGGGTCTTCCCCTCTGTAAAATGGGACAAGTCTACCACGCCTCCATACCCACTCTGTCTGGAGCATGCAGGAGACCAGGCCCCAGAGGAGTGAGCTCCTGGGAAGAAGGCTGTGTGGAAGGGGACAGGTACAGGGGCTGTGCCACTGGAACTCTATGGAGGTATAGTGTCTCACAGCTCAGGTACAGGGCAGCAAGACACACAGAAAGCTGTAGTGTGATTTTCCCTGCAGGATATCTCGGCCTAGCTGTGGCCAGGGCCTGGTGCCAATGACCTCTCAGGGCTTTGGATGCACCAGGTCAAACCAGCCAACCACTTGCCTCCAATCAGGAATGCACTCCCCATCCCAGGCAGAGAGACAAGGGAGCTCCACAATTTCTTCCTTGATGAACGATTCCTATCTACCACAATTTTCATTCTATGCATCAAATCAACCAATGATTATTTAAAAACAGCAGCAACAAAAACTCTGCAAAGCGGGTGGGAATTTCCTGCTTGGGTCTAGTCTCCGTGTTTCCTGTGCATAGCCTGGTCTTTACCCTGGTTGCTTCCGAATGGGCATCATCTGGCTTCTCTGACATTCTTGATGCTACTTAATGCATGATAAGAACCCATCAGAGAAGGCCAAAGGGATTTCCAGAGAGGTAGAAGCACTGCGCTGGGCAGCACCAGGGAGGAATATTATCTTTTCAAGCAGCTGCAGACTCTGACCTAGAGGCCAGAACCCCTGAGTACTGAGGTCAGCACCTGTCTCACACACCCCCAGCTATAAGCTTGAAGCAAACCCCTCCCCTTCTCTGGGCCTTGATTTCCCCTCCTGCTCAATGTGGCCATTCTTGGTCCCCCTTCTTGCCCACTCTACCAGGTCGCCAAGTCTGGCAAAGCAGAGGGGGTCACCGCAGCAGGAAGGACCGAGCTTAGATATGAAAAAAGACTTCTACATGGCAAGAGCCACAGAAAGGACGCTCCAGCTGGCTCAGGAGAGGGGGATCGCTCCCTTTCAAGAACAAAAGGTGGCAGACCCCCGGGGACCCTGGGGCAGAACGAGGTAAATTCTGCAAGGACTTCCACATCTAAGACCCTAGAAACCTCCAGTCGGCCCCCTCCGACCATGAATGCGTCAAACCCGGGAGCAGCAGCAGGGGAGGGCTCGGGTGCAGCTGGCCTCCCTGGGGTGTCTCCTCAGCCCCTCCGCCCCCGACCCTCGCCGGGCCAGCCTGGGGAAAGCCTTTCCTCCTCTGTGCGCGCTCCCCGGGCTCCTCCGTGGGGAGGGAACGTGGAGTCGGGATCTCGGCTGCGTGGGCGGGCTGGCTAGCAGCCGGCAGGCGAGAAGGAATCTCCCGGCCCACGCGCCCCCTCCCAGCGTCCAGCCTCGCACTTCCTCGCGGGGGCGGCGGCGAGGACCTGCACCCCGGCGCGGGGAAGCCTTGTGCCCACAGCCTCCCCGCGTGCCCACAGCCTCCCCGCGTGCCCACAGCCTCCCCGCGTGCCCACAGCCGCCCCGCCCCGCCCGGTTGAGGAAGGCGGCTGCTGAGTCACCCACTAAGTGAAGCGCGGCCCGGGCGCCCCCGCCTCCCAGCCCCGCAGCGCCCCCGCGCCCCTCACCCCCCAACCCCCCAACCCCCGCGCGGAGCGCTCCCCGCCGCCGCTGCCCGCGCCCACGCAGCCCGGCTGCGCACCGCCGCCCGCCCACGGTGTCTGGGGTCTCCCGGCGCAGGGCGCCGACTCCTCCCGCGTTCCCAGCCCGAGGGGGCGCGGAAGGGGATTCCGCGCTGAGGCACCGCCCGCCGCCGCTGCTGCTCCTGCCGCCTCCAGCCCGGGGAGCAGCGGGGCCCCGGGGCTCTCCCAGCCTTCGGGCTGGGTGCTGGATGCTGGATGTGCGCCCCTCCTCGGCCTCCATGGGCCGCAGCCCGGGCTAGTGTGACGGTGTGAGTAGATTCCCGTGGAGAAGAAGGCGACATTGAGGCGGGGGCGGCTAGGAGGGGTCGGGGATGAGGACGGTGACACCGAGGTCCAAATTCTACTCAGCATCCACCTTTCCTGGTCTTCTTTGTACCCAAGACACCTCAGCAAAAAAATAAATTTAAAACTCCCAGCCTTATCTTCCCATGTTTGTATTTGTATTTTATCGCATCACAGTCTTACAATTCCCAGGGCTGTAGGTCTCCTCAGCCTACGGTGCAGCATAATAGTTCTGAGTGGGGCCCTGGGTTTGAATCTCACTCGGTCGTTTACTAGCTGTGTGATCTCAAGCAGTGAGAGCCTCGCGTTTCCCGTTCGTAAAATAAGGAATGCGAATAGTACCACCCTCCTGGGATTGCTGGGAAAATTCAGGGGTGATGCCAGGAAAGCGTCAGGCAAGCCAAGTGCCTGGCACGCAGTGAGGGCTCAACGCGTGGTAGCTGCTGTCATTTTGGGGACCCTTCCAGTGGCAGAAAGTGCTTTTTGAAGGTGAGAGGCCTCACCTGGGTCACTGCTCTCCCAGAACACAGGAGCTGGGAGTGAGCCCTGCAGCGCAGGACCAGCTTTGGGCACAGGGAGACCCTCCCTCACGCCCTGCCTGGCTGTGGACGGTGGCTAGGGACCCACTTCTCAGCCCCAGCCACAGATGGGACCTATCACACACGAGGTCAGCTAAAGCCTCAGGGCCCTTTCACTTGAAGGACTCTGGCTTCTGGCCACCTGTACTTGTGCAGGTGGCTTTTAACATACACACAAAATTGCTAATGTAATTTGCTTTTAATGTAATTCACCTTTTCCTTTCTTTAAGAGATGGTGACTCTGTCACCCAGGCTGGAGTACAGTGGCACAATCATTGCTCTCTGCCGAACTCCTGGGCTCAAGTGATCCTCCCACCTCAGCCTCCCAAGTAGCTAGGACTACAGGCATGCATCGCAACACCTGGCTAATTTTTTTTGTTTTTGTAGAGACGGAGGCCTCCCTGTGTTGCCCAGGCTGGTCTCGAACTCCTGGCCCCAAGCAGTCTTCCCAATTCAGCCTCCAGAGTAGCTTGATTTACTCTTTTCAAATAGACAATACATTGACCTAGTACAAGATTTAAAAGAAGAGTTTACAGTGAAAAGCATCTCCCCCATCCTTGTTTCCTAACCACTGGAATTCCTCCCCACCCCCACACCTTCCAGCAACCACTATTATTTCTCATGTCTTTCCAGCTATATTATACGTACATTCAAGCAAAATGTTTATTTCTTTTTACAGAGATACTAGTATACTATATGCTGTTCTGCACCTTGAGTTTTGTTCCCTAATAATGTATCTTAGTGATCTTTCCTTATTAAATATAAAAAGAGCTGCCACATTCTTCTTTAATAGCTGCAAAATATTCCACTGTATGGCTGTGAAGCTAGGTCCTTTCTGCTGTCTGCTGAGAGTTTTGGAAGGCAAGTAATTATCTAAGGTGGGCTTTCCGAGGACGAGAGAGGGGAGGAAGCAGGTATTATTGAGCAGCTACATTTGAACTTGCCCCTCTGGCTGACGTGGCTACATTTGAACTTGCCCCTCTGGCTGACGTGCTGCTGCAGCCTCCTACAGACATGGGTCAGTTGCAGCAGAAATACGATTCAGCGAGTGCTTCTCAGTCTGAAAACTCCAGCTTGGCTCACTTTTGTTCACCGGGGCTCCCTTTATCGTCAGCAGTCATCAAGTTTGGGGGAGCCATCAGGGTGTTATCTGGCTCAAAACCAGCTGAAGGTGAGTCCTACAACCCCATCAATTTCAGGAAGCCTTCCTGAACCGATCTGATAAATAAATAGATGTTCTTATAGCCTCACTCCTTACTTTTCACCCCAGGCTAAGCACACACAAGTCCTTGCTAAGAACGAAATTAATTCTTTATTTTTGTGGCTTAGAAAAGCTTGTTTTCTTCTTTCTGTAAGTATATATTTTCCTGGCATCTGTATTCTTCCTTTCACTTAACAAATATTTATTATCTGCTGTGTGCCAGTTACTATTCTAGGCCCTGGGGTATAGCAATGAACAAAATCTCCCAAATTCCTTTATGAAGCTTACAGACAAACAAGATCACTAATGAAAGCTTATAGTGCATCTGATAGGGTAAGTGCTCTGGA
The DNA here is from genome assembly GCF_006542625.1 of Nomascus leucogenys. Classification (NCBI taxonomy): domain Eukaryota; kingdom Metazoa; phylum Chordata; class Mammalia; order Primates; family Hylobatidae; genus Nomascus; species Nomascus leucogenys. The sequence goes on along the minus strand of NC_044403.1, from coordinate 32,625,800 downwards.
GGAAAAGCAGAGAAGAGACCCAGAGTAAAGGAATCTGCACTTTCAAACTGGGTGCCCTGGGGAGACAGCACCTGAGCAAAGTCCTGGAGAAGGGGAGGGAGGGAGTTCTGTGGCTGTCTGGGGACAAGCGTTCCTGGGTTCCTGGCAGAACAAACAGCTAGCATAGAGGCCAAGGGTGGGACCCTGCCAGGTTGTTCAAGTAAGACGAGGGCCCAGAGAGCACAGGGAGAGGCGTGCGAGGACAAGTCAGAGAGATTGGTGGGGCATGGGAGGGTAGGAGGCTGCAGGGGCATAGCAGATCTTGTAAGAGATTCTCAACTGCGATTTCCAGGTCCACCAGGAAGCATCTGGAAATGTGTGGGTACATTTTAGTTGTCACAATGGCTGGTGGGGCTTGGGTGAGGAAGGTTGTTGTTCTGTGGCATGCAGTGGGTAAGGGCATGACAAACACCCTGCAGTGCGTGGGACAGACCACACAGTGAAGAATTTTCCTGCCAAAAACGCCCCTGTTTCTTGTTGAGGGCATTGGAGTCTGTTAGGAAGTGTTTGGCTTTTACCTTCAGAAAAACTAGGAACCAGTGGATGACTTTGAGCAGAGGGTGCTTAAAAGGAACTTTGGATGCTGGTTTGAGAATAGACTGAAGAGGGAAGAAAGCAGAAGCAGGGAGTTCAGGTATAGGTTGTTACACAGCCCAGGTAAGAGATGCCAGTAGCTTGGACCCGAGTAGTAGCAATGAAAGTATGATCTGCAGCCAAGACAACAGTACTTCCTGAGGGATCAGTGTGGGGTGTGAGACAGAGGAGTTGAGGATGAGTTCAAGGTTTGGGGCCAAAGTTATTAGAAGGATGGGATGGAGAAGTCCATGGCGGATGAGGAGAGTTTGAGCATTTGATGGATGGCGCTTGAGACAGCTCTTAGACGTTTGAGAGGACATGTGCAGTAGGCATTTGGAATGGGCTGGAGGTATAACTTCGGGACCAGGGCAGATCTGCAGGGCACACAACACTAAAAGGTGGGCATGGGAGCTGAGAAGGAGCACCCAGAGGGAGAACAACCAGGAGAAACACCTCATGTTCTGGCAAAGAGCGTTTCAACGGCTGCGGAAACGTGGAGGATGCAGACTGAGAACTGTCCATTAGCTTTAGCAACATTCAGGTACTTGGTGACCTTGAAAGGCGTAGTCTTGGGAGTGGATTTGGAGGCTTGATCAGTGGGTTTGAGAGAGACTTTTAGAGACAAATCAACCAAATAGAACATGTGGACCCTTGATCAGGCTTGATTTAGACAAAGCAATTGGAACTAGACATTTTTAAGACAGTCAGGGGAATTTGAACATAGATGAAGTATTAGGTGATGTTAGAAAATTGTTAATTTAGTTAGGTATGATTATGATACTCATATCTTTTTAAAATTCTTGCCTATTAGAGGGATATATTGTGGGTGAAATGATATTTCTGGGGCTTGCTTTATAATACTGTAGCAAAAAAGTTGGGAAGTAGAAGACTGGCAAAATATATGTTTGAAATTGCCCTAATAAAATGTGTAAAACATGCCAGAATGGGAGGAATTGTAGAAAGCTCTGGTGAGTTTTGCTATAAAGAGAAGCAAGGAAATGGGGTGACAGCTGAAGGGACGAAGTGGGTTCAAGACAAAGGATTGTTCTTTAAGATGGGAGAAGTCATACCATGCTTGTTTCAGCAGCATGTCAGCTAACTACACATGCTGACCGTCCACCACCGCGAAGGTCCTGTCCTAACTCCTGTAGGGAAACTGAGAATGACTACATCACTCCTGGAGGAAAGTCATCATTTAATGAAAGCTAACGTTGACCATGCACTTACTCTGAGTGAGGCACAGTGTTAAGCACTTTACAAACTTTCTCTCAGTGTGTCCTAATGACACCTTCCTGAGCTAGGCTCCATTCTATATTCCAAGCAACATGAGGTTGCTTGTGCAGATTCACACTCAGGCAGTGTGACCCTGGCAGGCAGTGCTCCTAGCCTCTACTCTCCATGGCCACCCCACAGACAACTACAGTAACACGCATCCAAATCTCCAGGAGAAGTTTTTTCCGAATCCACATGGCCCAGCCTCAGCACTGGAGACTGTTGTTCAGCAGGGGTCAGGGGAAAGAAGACAGCCACAAATGCTTGCAGTGAGGCCCTCAGGAGGTTCTGACGCAGCTCCCTGCTGGAAAACCATTAGGATATTTCAGCCTGGACACACTCACTTATCATCGCATACACCAGCGTTCACACTGGTGCTGTGAGTAATTAGGCTGGCTGAGGCTAGGGAAAAAATTAAAATGTGATGAGCTGGGCTGTACAGGAGAAAGGAGAGGAGGGCAGCTGAGCATGGCATTGTCATTTAGGGATGGGAAATTCTGTTTAGGTTCCTCAAGGGCAAGAATCATATGTATACGTTCATTTTACAAGTTTGTTGAGCACCTACGGCATGTCAGGCTCTGCTGTAGGTACAGGGATTCGCAGTGAACAAGTCAAACAAAGCCCCTGCCGTCATGGAGCTCCCATTCAAGAGGAGAAGGCAGAAATTTAACAAGAAAATTCACACACGTGTAACAGAAATTCCCAAGGACTAGAAGAAAAGTATGGGGGTGGCTAGGGGGAGGACAGCTCTGAAGAGAAGTCCTCACTTAGGGGGTGGCATCTGAGCAGAGAGATGAAATAAAACAGAGTATGTGAAGACCTCAGGGGAAAGCATTCCGTGTAAAGGCCCTGGGGCTGAAGGAAATGCATGTGTTCAAAGAACAGAAAAAGGGAAGGGGGGCCAGAGGGGAGCAAGAGAGGGAGGAAAGAGACAGGGAGAGGAGATGGTGTCACAGTGGGCCTTCTGAGGGAGTTCGTGGGGAGGGAGGTTGACGGGAAGGCGGGGGGAGGGGAGTTGAGCAGTGGAATGATGTGATCCACAGTAGAAAACAGAGCCTAGGGATTCAAAGGCAGAGAAGGGAGAGCAGTTCAGCAGGGAGCCCCGGAGCGCGGAGCACACCCATTTGGTGTCCACTCATTTATCCAACCTTCCTTTCAACATCCATGTGCTTGATTTCTGCTGTGTGCTCGCCATTGCTGTGCATTTGTTATCCACGTGATACTGACGGGAAGATGCTACAATCCCTACTTCACAGAGGCAGTAACTGAGGCTCAGAGAGGTTAAGGTGATCCACCGAAGGTCACTCAGCTAAAGTGACATCTTCAGGATTCATGTGTGAGCTTCTTACACCCTGGCATAGCTGTCCTCACTCTAAGAGGAGTCCCCTGTGGTGTGGGAGGTGCTTCCCCCAGGCAAAGCCTAATCTGGGACAGAGACCATTGTCCAGGAACAGAAAGGCTGGTGGCATCATGCCCATATGACAGTTGCTCATGTTGCTGCAGCTCTGAATTTGGCCCGTGGCCCACTCATCTCAGTGCCCAGCCTGGCAGGACTGGGCTTGATGACTGGCAGAGTACCACCGACGTGTAGCCACAAGATGAATGGTTTACAGGTCCCCATGGGACATCACATCCCTGCGTGGCCCATACGGTCAGGAGGGTTCATATAGTGGACAAAACATCCTTGTTCTCAGCTCTGCATGTGTGCATGTATGCACGCACATATGTGCACAGGCAGGGTTGTATGTGAGAATATGTATGTATGCATTTACAAATCCAGGAGTGTGCACACATGTGCAGGATGGTGTGTGCGTAGGTTTGGGGAGTTTACTTAGGACCTATGTGCATTGTTATAAGAGCTCTGAATGAGTGCATGAAGTGAAGCATGCATGTGTATGTGTGTCCACCAAGACGTACGGGTGCATGTTTGTGTGTACACAACTTTGTGCACCCAAGCAGGTGTGTATGAGTATGTTGAGCATTTGGGTTTAGCAGATTCACCAGAAGCAAACAGCTGTTTTTGTGGGTATGTGATTGGGGTACCTGAGCAGTCTATGCTAGAAGGTCAGTTGAAGCTCTGGAATTGGGGATTGGCTGGGTAGGTTTTGATGTTTCTGTCAAACTTCAAGAGTCTGACGGTGCTATGAAGGGTGAGATCAAGGCTCTTCCACTCACAGCCCAGAGGCCACCTCCTCTGCAGATGCCTGGGCTCAAGGGGTGCAGTGAGAATGGATGCCGAAAGCAGTGTGCAGCAAGAAAAGTCAGAGCTGTGGGTCCTCGGGAGTTCGTCAAACCTCCCTTAGCCTCAAAAGGCATTAATAATAATAATGACATCAATTATCATTAGTATAATATTTTTCCATGGGATTACTCTTAGGATGTTCAGAAATGTTTTTCAAATCAGAAACATGCATAAATGCAGTGTTGCTATTGGTCAGGATTTGCCTTCACCATTCCTGGAGAAACACTGCATGCCCACAGCTGACTAAGGGTGGGTTAGGAGCGCTGTGGAGGCATGCTGCCCTGGCGCTGTGAGGCAGGACTTGCTGCAGAGCAGCCTCAGAGCCCGGCAGAGGCCCAGTGGCCTTGATCTGTCCTCTCAAGCTGGCTTTGCCTAGCTGCCAGGCACCCATCTGCCAGGTAATGCAGAGATCTCTTGTGAGGGAAGCTGGCAGGATGCAGCCACAGGCCCAGCTCTGCAATTCATGCTGTGCTGCCACGCCTGGCACTGGGAGCCCTCTTGGCTCCCTGCAAAGTCTGCTGGAGTTCAAAGAACTAGGCCTCAAGCTGGGCAACTAAATGGCTCTGGCATTTCTGACAGTGCCACCCTGCTGGGCAGGAAGAGAGAGAGTGGCATGGAGCTTGAGGACTGACAGGAAGCTCTCACTGTTCTGGGGCTGGGCTGAGTGGCGGGGTGAGCATGGCCTAACAGGAAGCTAGGGCCTCCTGGCATGCTCAAGTTACAGCCTGGGTTTCCTGTTCTGAGTTAAGCTCCCCCAAGACTGCCAGGTAGATGCCGAGGCTGTGATATTGAGCAAATATCTTAGACTCTCTGAGCCTCCTCATCTGTAAAATGAGGATTAGTTCTAGAGATGTACTGCCTTGAGCGTGTGTGGATACTGATGAGTAGATCTGTGTCTCTAGCATGTATTGTGCCTTTGCTTCCAGGCATGTGCATGTTTCATATATGTGCACGCTTAATCCCCCATTTCTCTCCAGCACCCTTAGGAATCGGGATTTATTCACACATTCAGTCAACAAGCCATTTCTGCTCTAAGCCATGTGCCAGGCTATGTTCTGTACTGGATGTAGAGATGAATTGGTCACAGGCATGGCTCTGGAATACTCATTCTAGTATAGGGAGATGTGACATGTATATAAACATCAGTGATACAGTGTGGAAAAAATAGAAGTTGCATTCCACTAGCGTCTCAGGGGAGCTGCTGAAAGAGCTCAGAGGTGGGCACTTCCGGCCTAGGTGGGGCAGAGGCCAGCAGGGTTGGGGATGAGCACAAAACAAGGGAAGGCTTTGTGGGAGAAATGTCTTTGGCACTGGACTCTGAAGGCTGGGCAGATTCTGGATGTCTAGATTTCGGAGAAGCCTGGGATCACTGGCTGAGATGCCCATCACCTTTAGCCTGCTTCCTAATTGCAACATGGTGGTATGGATACAGGTTTTGCTGTCCCTGTAATACTGTCAGGCTTTGCAGTGTGCAGAAATCGGGTGTGGGACAGTGAGGACATACTAACTGGACCAGGCTCAAATCTAAGCATTTTAGATCTGTTAGCTCATTTACTCATCACAATAAGCCTTTGAGATAGATGCTGTCAGTACCCTATTTTATGAGTAAGGAAACTGAGGCTCAGGCAGGAAAAGATATTAACAGGAAAATAGCAGACGGACTTTGAACTCCAGACAGCTCCTGCCTACCCCGTATCAGTGCACGACCTGGTACAAGCATTTGTGTGTGTGTGTGTGTGTGTGTGTGTGTGTGTGTGTGTGTGCCTGCTCTGTGCTAGGTATTGTACTAAGCACAACACAGGTATCTTGTTTGACCTTCACAACAACCTGAGGAGGTCATTTCTTGTATGACCTCACTGGTACAGTTCAGGAGGCCGAGGCTGAAGAAGATCAGATAATCTGCCTGCAATTCCACAGCCATCTCTTGGAAGGGCAAGGATGCCATGCAGATCTTCCCAGCTCCTTAGATCTGGGAAGGCCTACTGGCTCTCCATCAAATTGTGCTCTCTCCTGTGGTTCGAGAAAGGGCCTCCATGAAATTCCTTCCCCAAAGTATTCTGTGGCTCCCTCTCAGCCATATGCAGGTGTACTCCTAGGACCAGAGGCAAATAACCAACAACATGCTGTGGGAGCTACCTCAAAACTCAAAATAACAAAACAGATCTCTGTTTTCCTCAGAAATCTGTAGTTTTGGCAGAGCTTATTGGGGACAGCTTTTTTCTGTTCCGCATCATATCCGCTAGAGGGGCTTGGAGGCTGGAGGTTCATTATCAGGATGGTCATCGAGCGGCTGTCAAGCTGGGGCTGGCTGTTGGTTCCTTTCCATGCACGCCTCTCCATGGAGTCATTTGGGCTTCCTCCGAGCATGAAGGCTGATTTCCTCTCATCACCATGCAAAAAAAGTACTAGGAAAACCAGAGCAGAACACTTCTCTGAAAGTCAAGGGAGGGGAGTGTTTCAAATAGGAGATTTGGGCCAATGTATACTACAGAAAAGTAAAGTCAGTTAGATACTGAGAAGTTCTTAGATTTGGCAACTAGGAGATCACTAGGGACCTCCCTAGATTAAATTCTGCTAGGCCTCTGGGAGAAGAACCCAGATGACAGCAAGTTGGCAAGAGAACAAGGTGAAAGGAAGCTCACACAAGCAGACAACTTTTTGGAAGACTGACTGCAGAAGGAAAGAGAGTTGTAACCAGGGGAGCAGAGTTGTAGGGAATAATCATGGTTTTAGGACGAGAGATTTGAGCATGTTTATATGCTGAAGAAAAAGCGCCTATGAAAATAATGACATTGAAGACCAGTGGGGGAGGAAAGGGGGTAAAGATCGATGGGGCTTGGAGAGAAGGCAAACAGATCTTCCTTGAGATCAAAGGTATCAGAAGTAGGACACATTCATCACAGCTACCATGTATTAAGCCATGCTCTGTTGTAAGGGCTTTCGAAGTGTTTTAACTCATTTCATCCTTATACAGTCCTTCAAAGAAGTTCTATTGTATAAGTGCAGTTAGGTAGGATTCCTCAGGAAGGATTCCCGCAGTCTTCACTGAAAGGGCTACGGGGCGGGCCCTTGCAGGGAGGGGCAGGCGGCGCCTCTCGAAGCCGGCACGACTGCACACAGCAGAGCTGGCTTCCGTAGTTGCAGCAGGAGGGCTTCGGGTTAGAAGCATGTTTTCTCAACTGTTTCTTAAAAAAGGACATTTATTTTTTTTTTAATTAAACCTAACGGATATTCCTAAGACATAAAACTAACCAAATCAGAGCTTCGTTAGTTGAATATAAGGTTCTATGCTCTGCCTTCTCCATTTTCCTCTTAACCTTAATATGGTCCCTGCGGCAGCCGGTGGGGCACTGGGCCTCTTCGGAGTACAAGAGAAAAAACACTGGGTTACTGCAAGACCAAACTCAAACTCTTTTATGAACATCTGAAAGACGTACAGTGTGTTTTCAGGAAAAACCTCACTGAATAGTAAAGGGGCAGGTCACTGTTTTCCTAGGACTCTGTTACCCTTCTTTTCCTTGATGGCAGAGGCATGGACTAGAAGAACTTCAAAGCTCCCCCAAAGGAAAGTGAGCAGAGAATCAAAGAGAAGCAAGTCCTGGAGAGCAGGAGGCCCCCGTGGAGACTACATCCTCTGGCGGGCTTGGGGCAGAACACTGAACCTGGTTGGCCAACTGGGTCTGGATACCAACAGGCCAATGTTTTCTACAGCCTTTTGCCCCGGCTTCTGGAACAGCTGTAATTGCTTGCCTTATTAAGATCTTCCCAAAGCTCTCTGTGGAAGACTGTGCAGTGGTAGATTGCACCAACGAGCAAAGGAAATCTACCTGTCCCTCCACAGCCCCCAGGCCTGGAGAAGAAAATAGGGACCAGAAAGAAGGAAGTTGAGATGGCGTCCTGGTGGGGCTCTGTTTGCAAGAGAATTGTGGTTGCTGAGCTTCTCAGTAGCAGAGACTAAAATATCAGTAATATTCAGTATAAGGTTTTGCATTTGTGCAGAGTTTATTATGTTTTTCTCAAGGTAGTTTCATATTCAAGTCTTACTTGAATATGAATCCCCCACAGTTCAGTAAAATAAATAAGGCAGGTGTAGGAGCCTTGTTTACCATGACCTGACCCTCCCAAAGGTGAGCATAGAGTCGGGGCTGGGTCTGCGTCTCCGGCCCAGAGCTGTTTCTATCACACCTTCTAGGGACTCTCAGCCCTTAGGCCCAGGCCCCAAATTTCCCCCATTCAGCCATCCCCACCCCCAATTTTCTCATTGTCCCAGTTTCTGGCCCCCTGGGCTCCTTTGGCTCAGTGATGAACCATCTCGTCTCTGAAAATACAATCTAGCAGTTGAAAGGAAAGAAAAATATAGTGTCTTTTTCTGCTGCTTGGAAAGTGGTTAATCATTAGGTGGTCTAGGGGCAATGGGTGGTGGGAAATTAGAAAGGAAATTATTCTAAAGCCTCTTGATAAAGTAGCAAGAAATGAGAAGGAAGAGGAAAAGATTTTGGTTTTTTTTCTTTTTAAAAATCAGTTGGATTAAGCTAAAATTAGATACAATAAAATTCAGCCATTTTACATGTATAACTTGATGAGTTTTGAAACATTACACTTGTGTAACAACTATCTCAATCAAGATACAAACATTTTCGTCACCCAAGTGACTCTTTGTTCCCTTTTACAGTTCATCCCTTCCTTCCTGCGTTGCTGAAACTTACCTCTTTCTGTCAATATAGTTGTGTCTTTTCTAGAATATTATATAAGTGGAATCATACAATATGGAGTCTTTTGTGGACACCTTCCTTTATTTAATACAACGTTTATCAAATTCATCCATGTTGGTTGATGTATCAGTAAGCTTGTTCCTTTTTATTTCTGAATAGTATTACATTGAATGGACATACCACAATTTATCCATTTGCCAGTTAGTGGACATTTACAGCGTTTCTGGGTGGTTTTTTACATGCATGAATAGTTTCGTATCAGTATAACTTTTTGTTTATCTTGGGTAAATACCTAGGAATGCAATTGGAAGGGCATATGATAAATGTATGTTTAACTTTAGAAGAAACTGCAAGACTGTTTTCCAAAGTGTGGCACTATTTTGCATTCCTTTCAGAGGTGTATGAGCATTCCAGGTGCTCTGCACCCTTGTCAACCCTTGGTTTTGTCAGACACAAATTTTATTCATTCTAGTGGGTGGGTGTGTAATAGTATCTCCTTGTGGTTTTAATTGGCAATTCCCTAATGACTAGTGATGTTGAACATCTTGTAATGTGCTTGTTTGTCCTTAGTATATTTCCTTCGGAGAAGTGTCTGTTCAAATCTCTTGTACATTTTCCTATCAGGTTGTTTGTCTTTTTATTATTGAGTTGTAGCAGTTCTTCAAAGATAAAAATTTATGTACTTTTTTCATTTTGATGAAGTCTAACTTAGCAATTTTTTTGTTTCACAGTTTGTGCTTTCTGGTCCTGTCTAAGAAATCTTTGCATATCCTAAAGCCACATATTATCTTCTATATTTTCTTTGAGATGTGTTATGGTTTTATCTGTTATTTTAAGTCTATGATCTATTTTTTTAATTTTTATGTATGGTATAAGGCATGGATTGAAGTCTATTTTTTTGCCTCTGGATATCCAGTTGTTTCAGCACTATCTGTTAAAAAGTTTATCATTCCTTTTTGAATGACCTTGGTACTTTTACCAAGGGTCAATTTGTGATATATGTATGGATCTATTTCTGGCTTCTCTTTTTGTTCAGTCAATCTGTATGTCTGTTCTTATTATGGTGGCTTCATTTTCAGTCTTGAAACCACCCAGTGAAGTCCTACAACTTGTTCTTGTTTTTCAAAGTTGTTTTGGCTTATCCCCTCCTCCTCCTCACCCCAGGAATCAGAGATTTCTGAAAAAATAAGGGTTTCTTTTCCTCCTATTTATTAAGTTTAAATAGAAAAGCCTCTTTGGAGGAGGTGAGAAAATTAAGAGAAAGTGGAAAAAAAGAAACCCAGTCTTCAGGCTCCACCAGCAGTAGTGATGGTGGTACCAAGATGGGTGGGGATGGGGCAGGTGACCAGAAGCAATTTTATGATTTCTCCCTTCTCCTGGAGCTCAAGGCAGCTCGTTTAGAGAGGTTCCCTGGCTGTTTCCTTCTGAAGGCTGGGGATTCAGTCTGCTGTCCTCAGCCTGGTGAAAGGAGGGGGATCCTCCTTCACAGTTGCCCCCTGGGGCTTCCGGCTTGGCCTCCTTTATTCTCCTGCTGGGAGCCCCCCCCTGCTCAAGCCCTCGCCTGCTTCTCCCACTGTGGTACTGCACTCTTCATCAGTTCTTCTAAACCACTCAACTATTTTTATGGCCATGCAGTGGAATCCTGAGTCTGAAACTAAATATAGATGTGGGAAGTTATAGCACACAGCCTCCCGTAATCCTGTGAGCCTGGCTCTGGCTGTGGCTTTCCTCAGCTCCTTGCTGCACTTGATGCTCCTTCCCCATCTGGCCAGCTGGCCCTGGCTGTTGCTCCTCTGGCAGCGCTACTCTCTCATCTTCCTGGTTCTTTAAGAAACAGGGAGGCCCGGCGCGGTGGTTCATGCCTGTAATCTCAGCACTTTGGGAGGCCAAGGCAGATGGATCACTGGAGCCCAGGAGTTTGAGACCAGCCTGGGCAGCATGATGAAACCCTGTCTCTACAAAAAAGTCAAAAAGAAATTATCTGGGTGTGGTGGCACATGCCTGTGGTCCCAACTGCTTGGGAGGAGTGCTTGAGCCTGGGAGGTTGGAGGTTGGAGGTTGCAGTGAGCTGAGATCGTGCCACTGCACTCCAGGCTGGGCAATGGAGTGAGACTCTGTCTCCAAAAAACAAGAAAGAAAGAAAAGAAAAGAAAGAAACAGGGTTCTTTCCTGACTGACCCCTAGCTTCCCCTCTTCCTTCAGGTCTACGCTGCCTCCTGTGCAGACCGTTGACTCCTATCTTCAAGGAACACAGCCTCCTGCCCTGGTCCAGTCTCATTCCCAGAGTGCTGCAAGCTCCTGCCCAGCCCAGCCTCACAGCACGACTAGGGATCCCCAGCACATAAAAACCTCATTCTGGGCCCACAGACAACCTCACGTTTAGGTTTTACCACATCCATCCAACAGTCCAGCTGCCCCCTCAGAACTCATCAATACGGGGGATTTGGGATTGCTGAAGCCACAGGGGACTGAACTCTGCTTCAAGCCACTGGCCCTGGAAAAAGTCTTTGGCTGGGATTCTGTACACTTCCCTCAAGAAGGCTTCCCTCAAGGAACATGACCCGGTCTCAGTTCTTGGCTTTTGGAAGAGAAAAAGCCAGAGACCGAGAATGGCCATGTTCCTTTTTCATAGGGTCCTTCCATTGCCAGCTTCCTTCGGCCCCTCCAGCCGCAGAACACGCAGGGCACAGCCTTGGGCTGTGGTTCCCACGACTAGAATGTGATTGGTACCCCCAGACTTGTGCGTCACAGGGGCTCTGAGAATGCCCCTCCCAGGCTCGTGCTGTGAGGTAGATCGGGGGCTGTATGGTTCCAAAGGCCTGAGGCACTTGAATGGCCCCCCTGCTGCCCCCACCCCAAGTGTGGTGATTGCACTCGGGCCTACGGGGACCTCCCTCGTTTCTTTACTTCTCCAGCAGTGATGGGGAGCAGCCGAGATCTGGGTCCTGGGCCCTCTCCCTGAAGGCTCTGCATCTCAGGGATTTGCTCGACCTGCTGGGACCCTGTCTCACTCTGCACTAGGCCTCAGTTTCCGCCACAATGAAATAGGGATGCAGAGGTGCTGCATGCCACCGTCTGCCCTGGTGTGACGAATCAGGTACAGAGAGCTGAGCGTGTTGAGTGTGGAGCCCCTGGGAAGCAGGTTCTGAGAACAGCTGGTTCCTGCTTTATTGAGGAGACATTTTCTGCCTCTTGGTGCTCACAAAATGCAGCACTGGTTGATTTCAAGAATGCAAGAGGCATTATCTGAGGAAGAAATACTTCCTTCCTTTCTGTCATTTGCACAGATGAAATAAAAGGGCTGGGTCAGGAAGGTGAATGAATAAAAGGCGCTTTTGTGTGGCCTTTGCCTTTATAATGTGCCTTGCCATTCGCTGTTGTATTTGCTCTCCTAAAAGCCCTGCAAGATGCAGGAGCTACTATTATCCTAGCTTTACTGGCAAGAAAACTGAGGCTTTGAGAGATAAGGGCTTAAATGAATGCACACAGGGATTGTGACCCACTTGTGGAGAACTGGTGCACCTGGCATGGACCCCACAAAGGTTCACTGGGGTGTGAGGGTGGTGGCAGGACCTCAAGCCAGCCCTCCTGAGGTGAGAAAGCCTTACTCTGGGGTCTGTGGACAGAAGCAGGTTGTGCCCACGGTCCCCTGCCTCCCAGGTGGACACATTCTGATGGGACATCCTGGAAACAACCTCAGGTTGGTGCCACCAAGAGATCCCGTCCCTTACCTCCTGTCCCCTGCTCACCTTGCCAGCCCCTGGTGTCCAGTGTCTGTCTGCTATGGTGGCAGTGTTCCAGGGAGGGTGGGGAGAGAGCAAGGCAGAGAGAGAGGGGAAGGCTATGGCCTGAAGACTAAGGATTCAGGAAGAAGCTTGGAGGCAGCGTCCGAGGATGACCTAGGCAATGACCCCTCTGCCCACAGTCTCAGTGCGGCTCCTTTCCAGCTACAACCACACAGGAGCTTGGGCCTTTCTTGACGTGAATGTTCTCTGCTGTGGTTTGAATGTTTGTCCCCTCCAAACTCATGTGGAAATTCGGTCCCAGAGCTGGAGGTGGGGCCTGACTCGAGGTATCTGGGCCATGGGAGTGGCTTCCTCGTGAATAGATGAACACCCTCTGTGTTGGTTTCTGACATCTTCCAGCTCTTACCTAGGCTCATATTCAGTTTTAATGGATTTACGGTAATATCACACATGGGAATTTATATTTAACATTGTCAGTCAACATTTTACCCTAAGCATTGCTTTCCCTTTTCCTTTCCTACCTCCGTGTTTTTTCCCTGCCCTCATCTGCTGAGGTAGCCAATGTTAATAGTTGAGTTTGCATTCATATATAAATAGAGTACACATGCAAAGAATTTGCATTTGGTGAGAGGAGTCATTTTTTATTTTATAAAATTGGGATCACTCTTTATATATTTCTCTGCAACTTGCTTTTCTCATTTAACAATATGTTGTGGAAATCCATCAGACTGAGAGCTAGAGTGCTAACTAGCTCTTTTTGAATAGGTGGCGTAATTCCATGGTATGGTTGGAGGTATTACAGCTTATTCAACCGTTTCCTGATTGATGAGGACTTGGGCTGTTTGCATTTCCCCCCTCCAGCACCACACTAAAAACAATGCTTCTGTTGAAGAAAAAAGTCAAACTCTGTAAAATATTTGAAGAGATCTATTCTGAGCCAAATGTGAGTGACCATGGCCTGAGGCACAGTCTTAAGAGGCCCTAGGAACACGTACCCAAGGTGGTTGGGCTGCAGCTTTGTTTTATACGTTTTAGGGGGACATGAGACATCAGTGACTTATGTAAGTAAGAAAGTGAGACTGAACCGAGGTGTACACTGGTTCAATCTGGAAAGGTGGGACAATTTGAAATATGGTGGTCACAGGTGGATTTAAAGATTTTCTGACTGACAATTGGTTGAAAGAGTCGTTATTATCAAAAGCCGTGGAATCAGTAGAAGGGAGTGTCTGGGTTAAAATGAGATGGTGTAAAGACCAAGGTCCTTATTATGCAGATGAAGCCTCCAGGTACAGGCTTCAGAGAGAATAGATTGTAAGTTTTTCTTATCAGACTTAAAAAGGTGCCAGACTCTTAACTGATTTTCTCCTGGATCAGGGAAAAGACCTGAAACAGGAAGAGGATTCTCTACAGAATGTAGATTTTCCCCACAAGAGACAGTTTCCAGGGCCATTTCTGAGACATATTTGCAGGGCCAGTATATATAAAAGAAATGTATTTTGCTGTAAGATAGTTCAGTTTCTTTCAGGGCCTGCTACCTGTCATGTGAGGCGATACTAGAGTCAGGTTGGAATTTGCTACAAATTTGTCTTATTGCTACAAAGAGTCTGTTTTTCCAGTCTTAAGAGCTCTCTTAAGACTGTTTTAATGTTTTCTGTTAAGTGTTAATGCTGGTCAGCTGTGCCTGAATTCCTAAGGGAGGAGGGGATAAGGAGGCATGTCCTACCCCTACTTCCCATCATGGCCTGAACTAGGTTTCTTTGGAATGCCCTTGGCTGAGAAGAGGGTCCATTCAGTCAACTGGGGGGCTTAGAATTTTATTTTTGGTTTACATTTCCATAAACACTTCATAATTCACATCTACACAGATAATGGGTCAGGGCGCCCCTCTCTCCACATCCTCACCAGCACTCATAGTTAGCAGTCTTTTTAATGGGTACCAACCAGTCTGATGGATGAGAAATGGCATCTCAGCGTGACTTTAATTTGCATTTTCCTATTTACTAGTAAGCATCTTTCCATTGGCTATGAATTTGTTCTTAATTTGAGTTTGTGAGGCAGAATAGCATAGATGTAAAGCGCATTTGTTGGCTCTTTAGGGTTCTCGTTCTGTCAATGAAGAGAACGTTGGCTGTTTTATCTGCTGGGTTTGTCTTTGCACTATGAATGTGCTGGAGCTCAGTGCAGAGTATTAACTTGCCTTCTGTCATACATTTTGCACATATATTTTCCTAGTCTATCGTTTGTCTTTTGACTTGTTAGGGTATTTGTTTTCATACAGATTTTTTTTCTTCATTTCATGTAGTCAGACATGTTTATCTTTTTTTAATGGCTTTTCAGTTTCCCATTTTGTTTTTAAAATCTCCTCAACACATAAGCGATATTCCTAAGCTTCCTTCTGATTTTTTCCTTTTAATTTCTCTCATTTAAACATATAGCCTTTCTGGAATTTATTTTTTGTCAAATTAAGGTTGGCTCAGACAGGTGTGATGGCTCGTGCGTGTAATCCCAGTGCTTTAGAAGGCCAAGACGGGAGGATTGCCTGAGGCCAGGAGTTCGAGACCAGGCTGGGCAACATAGTGGGACCTCTGTCTCTGTGAAATTTTTTAAAATTAGCTGAGCCTGGTGGCACATGCCTATAGCTGAGACAGGAGGATTGCTTGAGCCCAGAAGGCCAAGGTTACAGTGAGCTATGATCACACTGCTGCACTCCAGCCTGGGCAACAGAGCAAAGTGCTGTCTCTAAAAAAACAAACCAACCAACAAAAATTAAGATAGGCTCCAGCGTTCTTTCTTCCATGCAGATAGCTAAATTCAGCATTTCCTGTCTACACTCTCACACCCTGTGGGCCCCCAGCAGGTGCCTGGGAGGTGGCTACCAAATTCGGGGCTAGGAGGTCTGGGAAGTGGTGCAGATGCCCTTTCCCCCAGCCATGGAGATATTCTACTTTTGTTGTTTTACAAAATAGGCTTCCAGTAAAGATTTGGTTTGGACAAAGTGTTCTGAAGCTGAAGGAATTCTGAAAATCCCTTTCGGATGATCTCTGGGGGCCCTTCCAGGTTTGACGTTGTCTGACTCAGTAATGCCCAGGACGGCAACTGCTTATTGAGGAAGAGAAGGCAATGGGTCAGTGTATCTTTATCCAAAAGTAATTTCAATATTGAATCCCAGGTTGGCTCAAAGAGGATATTGGAATCACAGCATTTCAGAGGTGGAAGGGACCTTGGAAATCCTCTAGTCTAGTGCCTCTCAATCCTGGCTGCCTTTAGAATCACCTGGGAGTTTGTTAAAAAGTCCCAGTGCCCTGGACTGATGCCAGACCACATAAATCAGAGTCCTGGGGGGAAGGGAAGGGTCCAGGCATGAGTTGTTTTACAAATCTCCTCATGATTCTAACATGCAGCTAGGGCTGAGAACCACTTCGCTGGTTCAACTCGCTTATTTCATTAGTAAGTCAGCTGAAGCCCAGAAAAGGTGAGCCACGTGTGACACAGCTGCTGAACTGTAGAGTTGGGACTAGAACCCAGGTCCCTGCCTCCTGGGTTGGCTTTTTCATCTACACCAAATGCCTCATCATCAAGCACCATTCCTTGGATTTTTAGCTGGCAACACTAAAGTCCCTGTATGAATGTTTTGTATCTTTGTATATGATCAGCTTAACAGTATTCACTGCATGCAGTTCTGTGCATCCTAGACAAACAGACTTAGTTCTACCTTGCAGGACCATGGTGGAGCACAGGTCATAAAGAACAAACTACGATAACACAGCAGGACATTTGGTACACACACGTGAAAGAGCCTGCTGCGGGGAGGGCGTGCGGAAGTAGGAAGGGTGAGTTGCCAGGGAGGTCGAGGAGGTTTCACACAGGAGGTAGCATTTGAATTGAGCCTGATGGGTGATTGAAGAGGACTCTGATGGCCGGAGCATCAATGCTGCACTCTTGCCAGGGGCAGTGATTGGCTGCCTGATTTTTACACTGGGGTTCAAAAGGGCGGGGCTAGGGGCAGCAAGATTTCACTGCAGAAATGCTTTAGCATCAGGCAGAGCAGGGACCCAGCCTGCCTCAGGAGCCCTGATCTCCCTCTGCTCTGCCCGCAGGAATGAGACCGTGCTGCACCAGTTCTGCTGCCCAGCTGCCGACGCCGAGCAGAAGCCCGCCTGCTCCGACCTGGCCTTCCACAGGTGGGAACTGTGGCCCTTCCTCCCTTCTGCACCCCCACCTTCCTTCCTGTTACAACAAAGCACGTACCACTGCACTAGCTATTGGGCCTCCTCCTCTTGAGTCTCATGTGGGGTAATTTGTTTGCTTTCACCTCCTTCCTCAGACTTCAGTTTCTCTCTGCTCCCTCTGGACCCCAAATGAGCCGTTCCCAACTTTTAAGGTGATTATGCCCTGTCAATCACACCCCAGACGTATGCTCCTTCCTTCTAAACGGCCCATGTAAAAGCTAACTTTCGTAAGCAGCCAGGAAAGTTGATTTGATTGGGGATATTCATGTCTCTCACATGGTAGGGTGCCTGGCACACACTGGTCTGCATTCAGCCCATGCAGAGGGCCCAGCCTTCCTCTTACATCAAGGATTTATACCTTTCTTTCTAGTTTCCCTTCTTCCAGTCAGCCAAGGTGCCTGTCTTTAATTTTAAGGCTCTCTCAGCCCTGGCTGCATTCGTTGACAGCCTTGGGATGGAGCGGGAGTGTTGAGGAGTCAGGTTTTAGAGCCATAGTCCTAAGCTTTCTCCTCTGTTTTTTTCCTGGGTTATCCTCCTACCCTCTGCCTCCCTGTCCCCCTTCCCGGTGCTCTCTCTCCATCCTGTGATCAGCCTTCTCCCTCCGCATCTGCCTCTGTCTCTCTGCCCTTGTGTTTCTCGTTTCTCCTCTTCTGTGCCCATGTCATGCTCCCCGCCCGCCCTCCGATCTGTGTGTTCTGTCAGTCTCTCTCACTCTTTTCTCTTTTCCACCAGTTTGTCTGTCTCTATTCTGCACATTTCTCTTTTCTTGACTTGTTCTTTACTCCACTTGGATTCCGGCCTGAAATTTGCCCAGTCTCTGAGTCTCCCGTTATGGAGTGAATTTGGGCAAGTTACTCCACTGCCCTGGGCCTCAGTTTCCCCATCTGGATAGTGAAGGGCTTGGTCTGTCTCAAAAGTGGCATTCACCTGTCATCCCATCGAGCCTCTGAGCTGCTCAGTGGGGCCAGACTGGGCAGGTCTTCTTGTCCCTGGAGGATGAAAGGAGAGTAAGGGTCGGAGGACCCAGAGACTTGTCCACAGTCACAGAGCGAGGACCAGCGTGGTCACGGGAAGCTTAAGGCACCGGATGCCTCATGCTCACCGTTCTCAGGTTTAAGATCCAATGATTCTGTGATCTTTCCCCCTTTATCCTCTGGAAAATAACTAGACAGTGATCAGAAGTGGTGGCTAGTGACCTTGGGGTGCAGACAGCCACCCCATGAAAGGCATTGCTGTTCATTTTCCCTTATAGGGGAGCCAGCAGAGGTCAGAGAAAGAGGCGGGGCTCTGAGGAGGGCTCAGAGAGGCCGCACACCCTAGGGGTCCTTAAATCCAGGGCTGAGGGAGGGATGGGAGTTACTGAAGCCAACCACGTTGCAGATGGGAGGCTGATGTTTTCGGTGTCCTCTGTGACAAGTTTTGGGCCAGGCCTGGGGACATAAAGGCACATAAGGCCAACTTGGACCCTTGAGAAGTTCCTCATGCGGTGGGACATTAGGGTACCCTCAGAAGGAAAACTGCTCACCTGGAAATTAGAAGGAAGAAATGGGAGAATGAAACGGTGGAGGGAGAAGGAAAGAGGAGAGCGTAGAGATGTGGAAGCACCAGGATGATGGAGAGGAAGACCCTGAGTGCCCTGGCCCCTTCCCATGAGCCCTCACTGTTCAGACACAGGGCCCGAGTCTTCTTCCTAGAAACTGCCTTCCTTGGTAGGGGAGGAGAAGAGAGAAAAGCTGTCTGGCCTGCCTCCAGCTCCATCAATTCAACTCAATTCAGTGAGCATTTTATTGATACTCACCAAGCACCAGGCCTCAGTGAGGATGGGTAACACACCCTTGAGAAGCCCAGGCCTGGCAGGGGCGGGCAACAGAGACTGTCCCTTGGGCTTCCTGTGGCCTCTCCTCCCATCCACTCTCAGCCTGCATGCTCGCTCACACACCAGCACTCCCCTGCTGCCTGCGTGGGGCCCACCTGCAGCCCTAGCTCCAGGTGGGAAGGAGTGGGAGAGAGGCAGCCCCAGCAGCACGCCAGAATGTAGGTAGATGTGGGGCAGGGGAGGGGTGCTGCCCTCTCAAGGGGCTGGGCCTCCAAGGGAAGAGGGTTATTTTCCAGGGTTTGAGGTGGATGATAGGAAACCCATGATCTTAGTTTCGAAGAGGTTTGTTCTTCACCTTGTTGTTCACCTTCCCCTGGGAGGTGCGGGCTTTGAGGTTGGGGACAGGCGGTGCTCCGGGGAGGGAGTGTGGGAGGTGGGATATTCTCTTGAATGTTGGTTCATGGACGGGCCTATACACCCTGCCTATGGGGGCCCTCCCCCTGGCTGGGGACAGGGAGGCTTGCCCCTGAGATGGTCCAGGGCTTCAGCTGCTCTCTGTCTCTAGTTCCCAGTTACTCTAAGTTGTCCTGTCTGTCTAATTTGTAGTTTCCTAGAGCCTGTTTTTGTCTGTCTGTCTGTCTGTCTGTCTGTCTGATGTGGCTATCCTGGCTTCTCTGAGGGGAGACCCTCTGGATGTTTTCTGGGCAGCCCAACAGTGTATGTGTTTGCTCTTGGCTTCTTGGGGGAATTCTATGCTAAGATAAGTTTTCCCTGATCAGACTCTTAGCATCCCTGCTCCCAACCCTATCAACGATTCCTTCACCAAACCTCATCCCTTCCCCTAGCCCAGCTGTCCCACATCCAGAGCACAGCCACAACTTCCCAGCAAGCTCCTCTAGTGGAATGTGTCACAGTCAGAGGCCAGCCTGTGGGGCTGGCACAGGCGGGTAGGTCACACAGCCCTCTGAGGAGATCTGGTATGGACTCTGGAGCTCTGAGACAAGCCGGGCCCCTCCCCCATCAGTCTGGCTCCTCCCCTGTCAGTCTGGCTTCTCCCCTGTCAGTCTGGTTTCCCGCTAGCTCAGCCAGTGGGAATCACAGCCTCCTGAGGATTTCTAGGATCAGCAGTTGGCCTCCATAGGAGACCCCAGTAAGGAATCCAAAGTCAGTGAATCGGGTGTCAGGGCCTTTGGTGTGTGGACTCAGCCAGCCACAGGATCTCCCTTGCCCTCCTCCTCTGCAGTCTGGCTAAGGCCGGCCCCCACTCCAGCTCCGGGGCTGAGCAAGGGTCCCTTTCCTGAGCGAGTGCCCTCCCTGGGGCACTGCAGTGGCTGCTCATCTATCTGATCAGAGATGTAGAGATGCTGCTCAGCCCAGAGGAAAGTCTGCTCCCTCCCAGAAAGACCCAGGGCCAGAAGAGAGCCTCACCCCTCCCGGAGAGGCAGAGAAGCCTCAGCCCTACTGAGGCCAGGACAGCCTTCCCCAGCCACCTGCAGAGGAGCAGCTGGGGCTGGTGTCAGGGAAACTCTGTCTTGGGGCTGGGAGCCTGCCAGGGAGTGATTCTCCCAGGAGCGGGAACACCTGAAATCGAGCACATCTGGAAGCGTGGGTGTCTGCAAAGGGAGGCTAAAGGGTGGGCGTCAGCGATCTGGGGTACAGTGGAGCAGCTACGGGGCTGGCAAAGCCCTGCGAAGCTGGATGACCAAATAGAGTTATTATGGGTTCTGCTGTGCCCTGTTCCCCACACCCCCTGGGAAGGCAATCTATGTCTGCCAGGGTAATTAGGCCCTCAGGTGGGAGCTGGGGGTAGTGCCTCCTCCCAGCAGCCAGCCAGGAAGCAGCAACTGCGTGCCAGGCTCTTTCTCCCCAGAAAAGATCGCCCCCTGGTCGTTGCCCCTACCGACCGCCTCCCTGCTGCCAGCTAATGACAGGGCTTTATTCTGGGGCGCTGAATAGGCCAGTAATTGCAGCCCTACTTTCGATCCTGCGGGCTCCCTTCCCTTTCAGGCTCTCGGTGACAATGACCTGGTAGCTGGCCAGCTGCCTCTCAGCATAGAGCCCATTTGTCTCAAGGGTGATAATGGGGCCAAGATGAGGAAGATGGGCTTCTATTAGAGTAGTGGGAGGAGGCGGCTGGGGGAGAGGGTGGGGCTCAAGAGAAGGGGGCTGGTTTCAGGAGGGAGAGGGGGGCTCAAGAGGGGGAGGTGGGCTCTGGAAGGGGAGGTGGGGCTCAGGAGGGGGAGGTGGGCTTAGGACGGGAGGTGGAGTTCAGGATGGGGAGGCGGGGGCTCAGGAGACCAGGTGGGGCTCAAGATGGGGAAGGTGGGCTCAGGAGGGGAGGCAGGGGCTCAGGAGGGGAGGCGGGGGCTCAGGAGGGGAGGCGGGGCTGAGTAGGGGAGGTGGGGCTGAGTAGGGAAGGTGGGGCTCGGGAGGGGAGGCGGGGCTCAAGAGGGGGAGGCGGGGCCTCAGGAGGGGGAGGCGGGAGCTCAGGAGAGGAGGCGGAGGCTCAGGAGAGGAGGCGGGGCCTGAGTAGGGGAGGCGGGGCTCAGGAGGGGAGGCGGGGCTCGGGAGGGGGAGGCGGGGCTCGGGAGGGGGAGGCGGGGCTCGGGAGGGGAGGCGGGGCTCGGGAGGGGAGGCGGGGCTCGAGAGGGGAGGCGGGGCTCAGGAGGGGAGGCGGGGCTCAGAGGGGGAGGCGGGGCTCAGGGGGGGAGGCGGGGGCTCAGGAAGGGGAGGCGGGGCTCAGGAGGGGAGGCGGAGCTCAGGGGGGGAGGCGGGGGCTCAGGAAGGGGAGGCGGGGGCTCAGGAAGGGGAGGCGGGGGCTCAGGAAGGGGAGGCGGGGGCTCAGGAAGGGGAGGCGGGGGCTCAGGAAGGGGAGGCGGGGCTCAGGAGGGGAGGCGGGGCTCAGGAGGGGAGGCGGGGCTCAGGGGGGAGGCGGGGCTCAGGGGGGGAGGCGGGGCTCAGGGGGGAGGCGGGGCTCAGGAGGGGAGGCGGGGCTCAGGAGGGGAGGCGGGGCTCAGGAGGGGAGGCGGGGCTCAGGAGGGGAGGCGGGGCTCAGGAGGGGAGGCGGGGCTCAGGAGGGGAGGCGGGGGCTCAGGAAGGGGAGGCGGGGCTCAGGAGAGGGAGGTGCTAGTCAGGAAACAGAACAACCCGTAGGCCTCCAGAGCAAGAAGGGATCTGGGTAGGGGTCTAAGGGGCACTCTGAGCCTCTGCTAACGGAACTGACTCACTGCTGGTCCTTGCTTCTTCCTTTTAAACCACCCCATCCTTACTCCAAGATGGAAGACATAATGAACACATTATTGAACGTGCCAGGGACATCATGCTGGGCACTCTTGATATTTTATCTCACGTAATTCTGTGAGATAGGTGTTATTCCCATTTACAAATAAGGAATCCAGGATGGAGAGAAGTTACGTATCTTGACTGAGGGACCACTGCTAATTATTTCTGGAGCTGGACAGTGAACCCAGGTCCAACTCCTACACACAACCTCATTTCAAAGAGCTGCTGCTAGAATTTTTTTTTAGCGCTCAAGAGAAATCCTCCCAGCCATTTCACTGGATCTTAAATAACATCTATTTTCTCTGATTATAAGTCATATACGCTAGTTGTTGGGAATGTGAAAAATACAAAAATATAAATAGGACTTCATCATGTAGAATTAACTGATGTTAATATTTTAGTGTGCAGCCTCCCAGTGTTTTATTTTTCTCTGCACTGGGTTTTACATTCTCCCCACGCCCATTTAAAAAAAAAAAGATTTTGTAGTCTGCATTTCCCACTTGGCGAGGCGTACTGCGCCCCTTTAGAGGGCCTCCTACCCTAACCAGTCCTTCCCGGGCCGCCCGCCCTGGTGGCCCACGTGGCTCGCGTCGTCGCCGCGAGGCAGCAGCACGGCAGGGGCTCTGCCGAGGCCTGCACGCGGGGTACCCTGGAGGACGGGGCGCGCTTTCGAGAACGGCCGCGGGGAGACCCCTGCATTAGCATAGCTGGGGCATTTCCGCCTCTCCTGCCTCTTTCCATCGGCTGTGATGGGGCCTGAAACATGATCAATGGACCAGCCAGTGTTTACGCAGCGATTACGGAGCAATTAAATTCTCAATCGATACAGTTACGTCTTCAAACAGCTGGGCTGGGGCGCCGCAGCCTCACGTGCCTGCTCCAGGAGTCGCATCCAGGCTGCTGAGAAACCGGCACCACCCGCTGGTGGCTTAGGGCGGCAGCGTGGGTGGGTCGGGCGGTACAGCTGCGTCCTCTTTCCCTAGAAAGGGGCAGAAAAACCCTCGGCTTCCCCACAGGCCCCATGGGGCAGGCCCGCCCTGCCTGCCTGGCCCCAAGCTCTGGGTCTCTGCCTCCCGCCCCAGGAAGGCGAGGGCGGCAGGGGAGGTTAAAGGAAGTTTTGTTTCCTTCAGGGTTCACTGGTTGGTTGGGAGAGGACTTTGGAGAGGTTGGGATGGGGTGAAAAATCCCCACAAGCCCCCTGCAGTGGCGGGAGCATCTTGCCCGCTGGCAGGGGCAGGGTGGGGGCGGGAATCCTGGGGTTTGAAGACTGGGCTCTGGGGTGGGACAGAGCGGCACCTGCACAGAGGGGAGCATCCTGGGGACAGGGGGCTTGCTCCTGTGGTTTGGGCTTTGAGAGCAGATGTGCTCCTGGGTGATCTGAGGAGCTGTGTAGTTAGAACAGAATCCAGCCAGCCTAGGCTCCATGCCCAGGAAGATGGCCGAATTCCGACGTGGAGCTACAGGAATCTGCCCTAAGGAACTGTGTGACCTGTCACTTTACCACGCTGTGCATTTTTGTCCCATTTGTGTCTTCCTCGCCAGATTCAGGAGGCATAAAAACCAAAATAGAGGTCAAAGTACTTTGACACTTTGGGAGGGGGTATTAAAATATCCCAGAGAGTACTAGGAAGCTTTTGTCTTGTCATTGACTTTTGACTTTCTGCTCAGAGGGCTCTCCTCAGCTGGGGTGTGAAACTCCTGTTTGGAGTCAACTATTTGCCCAGGCCAATTTCCTTGTGTAATTTTCCCTGCCAGGCCTTGAGCATCCTCTGAGACTGGCCCCTTCATGTGACCTAGGTTCTCGCCAGAGGGTGCTTGGGAAAGCTGTCGGTGCCAGGGCTGCCCTCAAATTGCTGCTTGTTAAGGCACGCAACTTTTTGTCAGCAGCATGTTTAGAGATGATTGGAGGAGAAGTCCTGCTAACTCTGTGTCTGTTTTGTGTCTCCCACCCATGAGGGAGAGGAAGCAAATACTAGCCGCCATGTCCTGAGTGCTTGCTATGTGCTATGCAAGAATTATCTTGTTTAACTCCTAATAGAAGCTGGAGAAATATTATTCCCATTTTACAGACAAGGAAACTGAGGATCAGAGACAACGAATGCCTTGACCAGGGTCCATGTAGCTGGTGAAGAGCAGAGCTAGGTTTTGAACCAGGTGCTTGTCAGTTGCAGCCTGTAACCACCAGGGCAGGAGGATAGCGGAAGGCAGGTGTTGTCAAGTATGGGAAGTGAAGGTGAGGCAGGAAGGTGAACAGCTGCGTCCCATGTCCCCAGCCACAGCCAGCGGGTGGCTGAGAGGGCATAGGTTATTGCTCAGGACCTCAAAAGTCCTGGCCTCTCTTCCCTGCCCCTCCGCCCTGCCCCTTGAGGCTGTGTGTGGACTCCAGGTGCCATCAGGTAAATGCACCAGAGCAACCAAACTGAAGAGAGGAGTGACCCAGAGAATATTTTTAGGGACAGAAACAGCAACAACAACAATGCTAGGCTTTATTAGTTAAGGAAATACCCCTAACTAAAGATAATACTTCCAGAACAACAAGTGAGAGATGCCACGAGGAACATCTAAGCTTTCCCTAGTCCAGGGTATTCGGTAATGCAGTTTTATCCAGTTTTCTGGGAAATGTGTTCTTGTTTCATTTACTGGAAGCTTCTTGTTGGAATCTTTTGGATCTTCTTTTCTCACTTCCAGGAAGAGTAACCTCTGTAGGCATAGAGATTTTTCTAATCCCACTGTTTCTTGTGCTTTTGTTTTATTTTCTCTTCTGAAAGGTCTTTACCCATTCACTTATCTTCTGACCAATAACATGACCATAAAAATGATTTTGTATCTGTTTGTATGACAAAAAGGGTTTTTAATTTGTTTCATCAAACCAAAAACGAAGAAATAATCTATAGCAAGAGTGATTTGATCAGATATGGCATTCTTAAGACATTTTACTGCCCTCAAGAGACCGTGGAATGGCTTAAGAAAGGAGGTTTTTAGAGATTTCTTTTGTTGTGATTAAAAAAACAAAACAGGAAGGACAGCTGCTGATGAAGAAAGACTGGAGTGTGTTGCTGTCTCCAGCAGGGACACTTTCTGTAATTCCCTTAGCACCCTCAAGTTAAAGTGGCTCCCATTGTCTGAATCAATATTTTCTACCAGGCCAAATCTGGGTATAATTTGTTCTAAGATTATTTTGACCACATCCCCGGCAGTGGCAGCTGGGAGGGGAAGGCCTCCACCCTGGAGAGGTGGTCAACCATTACCAGCAGATACGTTAGTCTCCCTATTTTGGACATTTCTGTAAAATCTACTTGAATGCTTTGAAATGGCCTTAACCCAGGAGGTTTCCCTCCGGTAGTCTGTTTTCTTTTTTTTTTTTTTTTTTTTTTTTGAGACAGAGTCTTGCTCTGTCGCCCAAGCTGGAGTGCAGTGGTGCGATCTCGGCTCACTGCAAGCTCCGCCTCCCGGGTTCACGCCATTCTCCTGCCTCAGCCTCCCGAGTAGCTGGGACTACAGGTGCCCGCCACCACGCCCAGCTAATTTTTTTGTATTTTAGTAGAGACGGGGTTTCACTGTGTTAGCCAGGATGGTCTTGATCTCCTGATCTCGTGATCTGCCCGCCTCGGCCTCCCAAAGTGCTGGGATTACAGGCGTGAGCCACCACGCCCGGCTGGTAGTCTGTTTTCTAACTAACTTTTTATTCTCTGGCAGGTCACATAACACCCACACACTTGTTTAACAAGGGTATAAATCCCTATACACCCATAATTCTTGAGTATTGCATCACGCATGGCCTGGGGACCCCAGTGACTTCCCTTATGGAGTATGGATATCAGTTCCCAGTGACTTCCCTTATGGAGTATGGATGTCAGTTCTTTCCTTATGAGTTTGCTTATCATTCCGGTCCCATCAGGGAGCACCCACCTCCCTTCCTCAGTTTGAGTGGCCCTATCTTGCCCAGCTCTTCCTCCTCCTCTTTAGAAAACTGGGGTTTTAATACCACCTTAGGGATATCTGGGATTAGACCGAAGAGTTTAACTTCTTCCTCTGGGGAGGCTGCTTAGCAGCTTTATCTGCAAGCCTGTTCCCTACAGCTTCTGCAGTGTTTCCTTTCTGATGGCCGTTTACATGAACTATGGCTGCCTCTGCTGGAAGCAGGAGGCTTTTTAACACTTGTTTCACCAGTTTCCCATATACCAATTCTTTCCACCTGCTATTTATTAGGCCCCACTTTGTCCAGATCTTTCCAAAGGTGTGTACTACTCCATAGGCGTGTCTGGAATTAGCATGTACAGTGCCTTCTTGGCGTTACACGAGCTTCAGGGCTTGGTTGAGAGCATATAGTTCACAGGTTTGGGCTGAGCAGTTATTGGGTAATCTACCTTTTCCTCATAAGATTTGTTTGTTTCCATCAATGACAGCCTGGACGTCGTGTCTTTTACCATCTATCACTCGGGATGGCCTATCCACAAACAGCCTCATTCCATCGAGTGGTGGGATTTAAGGTCTGGTTTAACTTTAGTTTGATATTCTATCATATCTAAACAGTTATGGTCTGATACCTTCTTATTCTCCTCTCATTTCCATAAGAAACTGGCTGGAGTTCGTTTAGGCGCCTCTCCAGGACCCACTGACCCTAGGAGGAACTCGAGGAGGCAAGGGGCTGACCAGCCGGCCTTTCAGGGTGTCTTTGGCCGGGCTCTGCCGGGTCTGGCTCTGGGCCAAGAGCTGCTGGTTTGAAGAGCTGCCAGCCTGTGGCGCCTTCCCTGATGGGCACTCTCATCAGCAAAGGCATCCCTGGTTCCTTCTTTGCTTTGAAGGCACCATCCATCTCCCTGGCAGGCAAAGAGCTGCACTGTTTGTATTCCACGCCACCCCCGCTGGTGACCCAGCAACTGCAAGGGGTCTCAGGTTTCTCCCACTCTGGGAGGGGATTCAGTGGCTTTTCCTCCTCCTCAGCTGCAAGGATCACCCCCTGGCCCAGCCCGGCTCTGGGAAACAGAACTTTTATACACCCCACCTCAAAGGATCCTGGCGGACTTCTCCCCAGCACGCGCTCTCTCTACTTCAGGGATTGCAAACTGGCATTTTCTTTCACCTGTATTGGGTTATTAAGTTTTTTAACTGATCACCAGCATTTAAAAATCCTATTTCACATAAAAAGTCAGAATTCTGGCCTCTGACAAAGCAGACAATCTGGCAATACAGGGCCAGCACCGTGAGAACATTCGAGCAGCTGCGGCCCCTCTGCAGAGGTGTGCCCTCTTCAGTTAGCCACAGTCTCCATCCAGCCCTGCAGCCCTCCTTCTCACCATTTGCTGGCCCTGTTATCCTTTGAGTTTACTACCCTAGTTTGGATCTTCCTTATGTAGCCCCCTCAGCCTTTCTGCAGCCTTACTGACAGCTGCCCCGGTGGACTTACAGCCTCTCAGTAACACAGCAACAAACCTTAATGGTCATCTCGTCTATTTACCCTTCCATAACCTGAATCCTTTCTACTGCCTCCTGAGAAACAGCCGTCTAGTCTTTGCCATAGGCAACCCACTATTCCTCAAGCAGCCTGATCCTAAACTCTCCTCCATATCCCCTTCTCACTTGCATCCTCTAGTTCCCAGACCCTGTCCCTCCTCAGTGGCCACACTGCACCCTTTCCCGGCACCTCCTTGTTGCTTGAGCCTCTAGAACCTTCCCCCAGCCCTGCCAGCCTCTCCACATCCTCTCACTTCCTCTTGTACTCTTTCTTCCTTTTGCATTATTTTTCTCCCCGGTCTCAACTTCGGTGTCTGTCTTTGATCTTTCCCAGTCTCTCGCTCTCACTCGTTTCCTTTTTCTGTCTCTCTCTATCATCCCGTTTCCTTTTTCCCTCACCCTTAGTTTCTTCCTCTTTCCCTCTCTGGGCACAAGCTAAACCGTGCTGGGCCCTGGCCCCCGACAATCTGCAAAGAGGGACAGCTCTGCCCAAACAGCAAAGATTCAGCAACAACTTTTATCAACAGCTTTCAGCAGCCAGCTTCCACACACAGCTGTGTGGCCGGCTCTCCCTTGCCTTCAGGGTCAGCAGCTTAACTCTCTCTCTCTCTGGCCCTCTGCATTTGCCATTTCCTCCCCTTTCTCTTTCCAGTTTTCTTTTTTACTTTTTCTTTCTCCCTTTTCCAGTTTCTCTTTTCTTTCTTCTTACAAAAACCTTCTGAGCTTCCCTCAGTAATTCCTTAATCGATTTTTTGTTCCACCCATCAATCTTTTGCAGTTTCTCAGTAATATCGGGCCAGCTTTTGTCACAAAATTAACTTCTGAAAGGGCTTGCCCTACTGGGTGCTCTGGACCTAATCCTGAATATTTTCTTATTTGATCCCTGAGCCTCTGCAGAAATGCAGAGGGAGTCTTCTCTTTTTACTGTTGGATTTCGAATGCTTTCAAGACATTTTGTGTTCTAAGAGTGGACTTTTTAATCCCTTTAACTATGAGCTCCCTTGGGTCCTGCATCGGGGCCTGATCTCTGAGGTTATTGTTATCCCATCTGGGATTTGCATTTGGGAATTTCTGCTCAGCTGGCAGGACTCCTTCCCCGGGAGACTGGGGTCTCTCCCAGAGGGTCATGGCTGCCCTTCTAATCATTCCCCTCTCTTCCCCAGGAAACAGAATATTTATGATTAACATTATCTTAGCCCAAGTATGAAAATTGGGTCCTAAAAATTGATGTAGCTGCTCTGCTAAACTGAGGGGTCTTCCCAGAGCGGCCTCATTTTCTTTTTAAAATTCCGAACCTCAGTACTTGTTAGAGGCACACTCACAAACCCAACTCCTCTCTGTCCCGTAGAGACCTCTCTAGGAGGGTACCTGTTAGACATCTGCTGTTTAGAAGGAATGGGGAAATTCTCAATGTCCTTCTTACGTTGTCGTAATTCTTTCCTCAAGTTTGGATAAGGATTTAAGGGAGCTTTGGGTTTAGCTTCTTCATGACCCCCAGATTCCTCTTCCTCTGGCCTTCCTGTTGCCCCCTGATCTCCCTGTTCTGTTCTTCCTGAGGGATCCCAGGGCTTTTCGCTGGGTGAGGGCTTTTTACTATGCTCTTTTTCTTCTTTTTTAAGGGGAACATGGGGGTTAATTCACTAATCCAACAAAGAGCATAACTTGTCTCCTCTTGTGAGGATGGAATTTTATTATTCACAGAGAATTAAAGCTTGGCACACCCAATCCTCATCTGAGCCAAACTTAGGCCAAAAGACCAAAGGTTGACAAGTGGGCTTTTTGGGCCAGATAAAACAACAAACTTTATCATCTTTTGCTTTTCCTTGTCCCTGGTTTGAGGACTATCCCTTCAAACCTGCAGCATTCTCCCCAGCGGACTATTTGGGGGACTGTCAGAAGGGTTCTCTTTAGTTCCCTCTTTCCTCTGTTCTCTAGGCCTAGAATTCTTGTTTCCCATTTTTGGTTAGTCTCTGTGTCTGAGCTTTTCCCTGGGTACTCAGCCTCCCTTACTGGAGGTTTCTTACACACCCCAAGACCTCCGAAAATGCACAGCCACGAAGCAGTACTCACAGTCCCATTTTCCTACCTTGGAGCATGCGTGAGGTTGCCTGGTTGGCACAGTGCCTGCTTTTCTCCCTGTGTCACTTTAGTTGTCTCCTGAATAAGAGTTTCGGGTTTGTCTATGGCTTCTTCGGGGAGCTGAGACACCAGAACAGAGTGGGCCACACAAATCAAGTGGGACACAGCTCCCCTCTCAGCTGGAGTCTCACTCCGTGCAGGCATGGAAATCCCCATAGGGGCCACCAGGTTGTGAGAAACAGACTCACCCGTCCAAACCCAAAGAATGGACTCAGAGACCCGGAGAGCAGCGAAAGTGAGACTTGTAATGACGATTTTACAAGATCGGGTGTCTGATGAGCAGGCACAGCCAGCACAGTTTCAACAAGCAGTTCATCCCCTAGTGCACAGGTCCCTCCCCTGGTTCCTCATAGGCTGAGTACTGTGGGGTCACAGTCTTCCCGAACGATGCCTGTTCATTGCTGGGTAGGGGCTGTACGTGGTTTTTTTAGGGTTGTTTTGCTGCATTTTGTTGCAGCCCACAATGCATTGCAATCCTAGTTAGCTCAGGGGCTCGTAAAGTATTTGATTTACGACCTAAGTAGCTGGGCAGGCTGATAAGAACAAATAAAATGAACTATTTTGTAGGCTAGTAAACTTTCATCTTAGACCAAACTTCCTTGGTTCGGGGAGGGCAACTAATGAGTGGGGAAGTAGGGGGAGGGGGGATGGTGGGGAAGTGGGGGAGGCCAACGAGCAGGCATCAGCTATCCAAGCAGGGGCCTGGTATATCCTGTTTCTTCTGTAGTCTGCTGACCTAAGCTGATTCAAGGCACTTCATCCTGGAAACGGACCACTGTATACATTATTTCCTTCAAAGAGCCAGAGGAGTAAGAGAAAGTGTCGCGTGACCTAGAAGCTTGGGATTTGGAAGGGAGCCGAGGGGAAGGGCAGAGCAGGGCAGCACCTGGGCTTCCAGAAGAAGCTGGTGCTTCCACCACACTGACTTAGACAAGGCGCAAGGCATCCCCCTCTTCTCTGGGCCCAGCTTCCTCAACCATAGCATGAGGGGCTGCGCTGTCTAATCCCCAAGGCCCTCTACCAGGGATTCCGCAAGAAGGCATTCTGCATGGCCAGGGATGGAAACTGCTCATGGAGGGACCCAGGGCAATTGCAAAGCAAAACAAACGGCAGGTAGTGGGGTGCGAGTGTTGACCCTCTGGTGAAGTACAGTATTGGAGCAAAAGGGCATGGAAAGGGAAGCCCTCTGTAGGCCTGTGCACTGTTTTTCTTTTCTTTCTACATTTCACTTATTATTGTAAAAATATTATCATATTTTATTAATATTTATTATTATTATTATTATTTTGAAACAAGGCAGTTTCAAAAAGGAGAAGAATTTCACCACACTCGTAATCCTGCAGAGGATCCCCTCTCATTGTCGCTCTTCTCCATTCATCTTGGGCAGTGCAGCCTGGACACTGGGAAGTGCCCCCTGGAATGCCACAGGGAACAGCCTGGCCCCCACTTCCTTCCCTCCATGCTGGCAGCTCTTAGCATTTATCCTGGGCTTGGATGCAGTTTCTTGCACTCCAAGGACAGAAATGATAGGAATGATGAGGGTTTTAACAACTAGAATCAATCCTGCATTTTCTGAGTTACAGAACTCCTTCTGTCCTTTTGCTTACTTGATTCTCACCACAAGGATCCTCAGCTTCTGACCTTGTAAACAGTCAGAAGGACAAGAATCACTGTGTCCATTTTATAGCTGAGGAAATACTCAGAGACGATGAGCAACTTGCTCAAGGTCACAAAGGTAGAAGCGGGCAGAGGTTAAGACCGGAGCCTATGCAAAGAGAGGGCAACAATGGAGCAGAGGCTTTAAACCTGCTTCTTCCTTGTTCCTGTTTGAATGTGTCACCTTGCTCACTCCCCAGGTGCCACCGCTACACAGCCTGGTGTGGTGTGGTCACCATGTTCCATGTTTATACTGAAGCTTTGAAGTCTTGGAGAATCAATTAGGCTGCCGTGAGTCCTCAGATTCCTCAGGAATCAAGGGAACTGACTCATCAGAAACAAACTCATAAGAGACTGACATACCATATTAGTATGAATTTACTAATTTATAATGAGAAACTATCCTGATGAACAGGATACTCATGTTTACTGATCACTGAAGAACTTAAAAATAGTGAAGGCTCCTTCCCTCCCCAGGTGCAGAGGAATGAGCACCAAATGGTTTTGTGGATTCCTTTCTAGTTTGGAAAGTGAGAGAGAGAGGTGAGGAAGTGGTAAAGGAGTTCCCTGGACTAGAAGATAAATTCAGAACTTCAGGGAATCACTGTAATGTGTAGCAGTTGAAAGCATAAACCAGATAATTCAAATCTAGGTTCAGGTCCTGGCTTGGCCACTCACAAACTCTATGACCTTGCTTAAATTCCATAAGCTTTCCAACCTTGAGTTAACTCATCTGTAAAATGGGCACAGCACTTACTTCTTAGGGTGTTTGGCAGGATTACATGTGATAATGCCTGGAAAGGTGTCCAGCATCTAGTAAGGACTGCATACACGCTAGCTATGTTAAAGCTGGATTTTTGAGGGCAGAGAGGGAGAACTCAAGCAAGATTTAAGGTCTAGAAATTCAGATATGACTAGGGAATGTTTAGAAAGTACAGGCCACATGCTTCATGTGATGAGCCTCTGCTATGGCAAGCATGTTGTTCAGGTTCCAAGCATGTTCTTCAGGTTCCAAGCATGTTGTTCAGGTTCCAAGCGTGTTCTTCAGGTTCCAAGCGTGTTCTTCAGGTTCCAAGCGTGTTCTTCAGGTTCCAAGCGTGTTCTTCAGGTTCCAAGCATGTTCTTCAGGTTCCAAGCATGTTCTTCAGGTTCCAAGCATGTTCTTCAGGTTCCAAGCATGGTCTTCAGGTTCCAAGCATGGTCTTCAGGTTCCAAGTGTGTTCTTCAGGTTCCAAGCATGTTCTTCAGGTTCCAAGCATGGTCTTCAGGTTCCAAGCGTGTTCTTCAGGTTCCAAGCATGGTCTTCAGGTTCCAAGCATGTTGTTCAGATTCCAGGCATGTTATTCGGACACAGCTCAGGGACCTGAACAACATGCTTGCCATAGCAGGGGCTCTGGCAAGGTCTAGTCCAACCCATGGGACAGCAGGTGTTGGGCGTGGAGAAGAGGCAGTCTTTCAGATGTTTCTGTTCAGGCCCAGCTCCTGACATGGAGTGGTGGCAGGATAGAGCCCAATATTCAAAAAGAGAGAAAGAGAGAGACTCTGAGAACTGAGGGACCAGTTTGGGGAAGAGATCAAAGAAGCTAAAGACCCAGATGAATGTCAGTCAAGTAGGGCCAACAGGCTCAGAGAAGAGATTTTCTAGACATCAGGGCAGAAGAGGAAATGATTTAACTCAGCAACAGGCTGCCACAGTGAAGACTGGGATGGGATTAAGAGCGGAAGCATTTATTTTATCAGCCAACAGTTTGACTGCCTGTTCTCCTGAAAGAAGATTGTTTATCCCAACAGGGAAAGGCTTATGGCCTGGCACTGTCCCCTGGCCTGCCCCATGGGGTATTCTCCAAGCCAGGATCTCTAAGGCTTCTTCCCAAAGTGTGTCCTGCAGAGACAGTGAGCAGATATTCCATTGTCACATATACAGCAGGGGCCTAGCACGTCCCTTCCTCTTAACACTTGCAGAGATAATGTATGGAAGCCACAAGGCCTGCGGGAAACAGTATGGCCAATCTGATATGTGCAGCATGAAAGCCTGGAGCTAGATATCAGGTAGGACTTCCAGTAGGAACACTGAAGATAAGGAAGTTAAGTGCAGGGAAACAAGCGGGGACTCTTGCTCCCTGGTAACTAGGTAAATGTCCAGAGCAATGTCCTACCCTACTGGTAATTCTGCCATTTCCATTCCTGGGGTCACAAGACTCCTGTTTTCAGCAAGAATGCACCTGACCTCCACAGGCACCTGTAGGTTATCAGATTTCCTCTGGCATGTGGTGAACTTGGGCCTGTGAGGAGCTGTTCTTCCCTGGAAATAGCTCAGGACCAAAGAAACATGTGCTCTACTGGGGCGAAGTAGGGCTGACCTGGGTTGGAACAGAAGGAAGATGGAATGAAGGGGCTTTAGAGCCAAGAGAATATGAAACACCCAGGCATGGCCTCGTGCCTGCCTCCGGTATGGGCTTTGTGCAAACATGATTTGTGTAGGTCACCACAACAGGGCTCTGCGAGGGAGCCAGAGAGAATGAGACAAGGTCCCTGCTCTCCAGGGAGCAATTAGCTCATGAACCGGAAGCTGGGGATGCATGAGGGGCCCGGATTAGGGGAGAAAAGCCACAGTTACCAAGCGTCAAGTAGATGCCATAGGCTTTGTGTACATTATTTCACTCACTCTCACAGCAAAATCATGTAGCAGGTATCCCTACTTTACATATGAGCAAATGGGCCCAGAGAGGTTAAGGAACTAGCCCAGTGCCACACAGCTAGTGAGTGGTGGGGTTTTAACCACAGTCAGTCTGTCTGGTTCTAAATCTCATACTTATCCCACTCTGCTGCCTTCCAGTCCTTGTTACCCTCTGGTAAGCTCCTCTGGCATCATCTGTAACTCAGAGTGTCACCAATTACACCACACAGAAGAGACCAGCACATCTCGACTTAGAGAACTCTAGCACAAGACACCAAGAGCGACAAGAAATTGATAGAGCAAGCTAAAGGGTTGTCCTCTGTTCTGAAATTATATTCTTCCTACTTTTCATTTTTTTAATAATATTATAGGAAAAGTGAATGATACTTTTGCTTTTTATTTTCTTATTTAACAAAATAAAACGTGGGAAGTCCCAAAAGAGAAAAAGATAGTTGCTGCTTACATAGGGCTTGCCAACCGTTGTACATGTCCCTTCGGTCATGTACAAGCCCTTCGGTCTTGGGACACCTCTTTGCACAGGACCTTGAGGCACAGGAGTTTAAGTGACTTGCCCAAGGCCACACCGCAGGTAACTGGTACAGCGAGCATTCAAACCCTGGTGCTCTGGCTCTAAGTCTGCACTACAATTAGAGGCTGTGACTCTACCCCTAATTACAGGTTGGCTGACCCTGGCTGCAGCCTCATGTGCTCCCTCCTCTCAGGGACCCCAAAGGCACTCGCCCCGGGGATCTGGTCCCCAGTTGCCTCTCCTGTGGAGTACCCTCTCGCAGCATCACTGGGCATTTCTGTGAGCCATTCTTTTGTGGCTCCTAATGGTCACCCGTGGTCCCTTTGGAACCTATTGCTTACTCAGGCCACAAAGGGCCAGGGTGTGGGGGACTTAAAGAATAACTCCATTTTGTTTTCTAAAAGTCTTCCTTGCTGTAATATTGGGGTCCAAGACTGCGAGGCCCAGCCCAGCTGCAGTCAGACTCCTGCCATCTTTCCAGCCTTGCCAGCATGGAGCTGCAGGGCCAATCCCCTTGGAGGCACTTCCCTGACCCTTTGGGATCTGCAAGACCCTGACTGCCCCTGAGGCTCCCATGAGCCATGCTGGGCAATTCCAGCACCCATGTGAGGCAGCAGCGTTGGTTATGTAAAGACAAGGGGGGAGTTTGCCCATAGGGAAGAGCTAGGGAAGGACCGACACAAATTCAAGACAGGGATTCTTCTGAGGAGGGGAGAGGAATACACAGGGCATCAGAGGCTTCAAATGTGCTCTTTCTTGAGCTGGGTACATGTGGATATTTTTCTGTATGCTTCACCTCTGTGTTACCTGTATTTGCATATATAAAATACTTCATAATAAAAGAAAAAATAAGTAAGTAAAATCTGGAGTTCACTAGGCTGTACTGAAGCCACTGGGAGATGACTTTGGGTTGTGGCCAGGGCAGGATGAAGAGGCTGTGGTTCTGCAGCCTCATCCTCAGGCAGGGTGAGAATGTTGAGAGATGGGAGCTGTCTTCTCCTGGGGTAATCACAAGAGCAGACATGAAGGGTGAGAAAACCAAGGTGTTCAGCGAGCTGTGTCTGCCTGGGCCAGAGAGAGAGAGACGTGCCTGTGTGAAACTGTGTGTCATGTGTTGGGAAGCGGGCAGGGAGGGTGTTCTGAGAGCTTGACATTGCCACCAGAACCATGCCTGTTTATGACAATGTAAAGTGCTCAAAGATAGTAGGATTCTAGGGGCAGTAAGATGGCACTCGTCAGTATGGCCCAGCCTGGGAGGCTATGAGGGAGGCGGTGTCCTGAGGAGGCCTGAAGAAGCTTCCAGAAGAGGCCTTCCTGTGGGATGGACTGAGCAGGGGAGGGCTCCGCATTTGCCCGTGGGGACAGTCTGCAGGAGCCACCCGGTGGCCCACCTTGAGGGAGTGGCCTGGGTGTTCTGGCCTAGGTGAGGGGAGGGCTGAGCCTAGAGAAGTGGCTGCGATTCCTTTGACAGGAACACTCTAGAGACAAGCCAGCCCCCACCCACACCTTTTGGAACAGTTGTGAGACCAAAGCCTGGAGGCAACAAGGAGAGAAAGAACTTCTGGCCGGGCGTGGTGGCTCACGCCTATAATCCCAGCACTTTGGGAGACCGAGGCAGGCGGATCATGAGGTCAGGAGATCGAGACCATCCTGGCTAACACGGTGAAACCCCGTCTCTACTAAAAATACAAAAACTTAGCCGGGCGTGGTGGCGGGCGCCTGTAGTCCCAGCTACTCGGGAGGCTGAGGCAGGAGAATGGCGTGAACCCCGGGGGGCGGAGCCTGCAGTGAGCCGAGATCGCGCCACTGCACTCCAGCCTGGGCGACAGCGAGACTCCATCTCAAAAAAAAAAAAAAAAAAAAAAAAAAAGAACTTCTTCTCCTAGGGTCCCTGGGAGCCGGGCAGGAGAAGCACCTGTCACAGCCAGTGAGGTCAGGGCAGCCTCTGGAAGCGGAAGAGAGACGGGACAGCCACACCTGCCCTCCTGCAGGGGCTTCTGGCCTGGATGATGGCAATCGAGGGGCCGTGGCAGGGGAGGCTTATGCCATGTCACTAGGAGCTGAAGTTCATCTGGTGGCTTCACGTTAGCAGGAGCAGGGATGGAGCAGCGACGGAGCGGGTGTGGCCAGGGCCCAAGCAAATGGCAAGTGGGGAGGGAGGGAGCTGGGCCTCTCCTTCCTGCCTGATGCCAAAGCATCTTGTCCAAGCTGCCCTCTTACAATGAGGACACAGAGCCCAGAGAAGGAAAGTGATTTGCCCACGGTTACACTGCGCACGCCGCAGGCTGGGGTGGGATTTTGCCTCCTGACTCCTGGCCCAGTGCCCTCTCCACCACCTTGGGCAGGACCTTCCAGCTCGTGCTTTGAATCAGCACAAAGTGAATTGATTTCTTGTCTTGTCACTAACAGCGGCCTTCTGTTCACCTCCACCCCCCCATACCATCTGGGACCCCAAAAGACACCTGCTTTCTGTGCTCGGTACCTTTATTCCGCCCGCCTGAAATCACTGTATTGATTCAAAGAAAGGAGGAAAAAGAAGTGTTTTAGAAAGGGCTAAAAATCTTGAGGGGACGTGAGGCATGTTGTTAGCTTTTGTCTGAAAAATGCTTCATAGCTTTGTCCCAGAGGAGCTTTAAGAACGGCTGGCAGAGTCTGGGGTGATCTAGTGCGACTGGCCAGGCCCTCTGGAGGAGTCTTCATGCCCGAGGAGTCCGTCAGCCTTCAAAATGCTCCCAGTAAAGTCTCTAGTAATTACTGTGCCAGCCATTGCTGAGATAGGAGAACAGCCCTCAAGCTCCCACTCTGGGAATCCCCCCACTGCCAACAGCAGACTCCCTCAGGGGCTGAGCCTGCGGGTAGCTCCTCATGCCAGCCCCTCTGGTAGGAGAGTGCTGGGCCTTGGCCAGCACCTTCCTCCTTCCCCCTCCTCTCCTGGCTCTCACATAGCCCTTCAGTTGCTCCTGTCCCCTTAGCTCCTGGCAGGAGCTGTGTGAGCACAAATGCTGGGGGGCACTGCAGGTGTTCTCCCTTCTCACCTATTCCTGGGTGGAAAGTTGTTTTTCCCACCGTGGTGGATATGCTAACCTATGGGTTCATTTCATCTTCATTACTATCTTGGAAAGGAGGTATTTGCATCCCCATTTTGCTGATGAGAAAACTGTGGTCCAGAAAAGTTGGGTAAGGTACTCAAGGTCTCCTAGCAGGTGGTTGCAGAGCCTGGGGCCTCACTCCACTCAGGCTGTCTACCGTTTGCATGAGTATTCCGTCAGTGCCAAGGATGAAGATGACCAGACTCTGAAAAGCCCGAAATATTTTATCTGTGTGACCAGAGAGCTGCCTATATCCCTTGGCACTCTTCTCAGCATATGGAAAATACTCCATGATTTTCTCTCCATAATAGTGTGATGAGCCTGGGGCCTATGGACTCTGTAAAGCCCCTGACATGAAGGTAAAATTTGGCATGTGTGAAATCATGTGCAGTTTTCTAGGAAGAGAGCCCTGAGCCCTTAGCAAAGGTATATGGAACCCAGAAAAGTTCCGTAGGTCTGGGGGCAGAGAGACCAGGGTAATCCTGGCTACCAAGAGAGAGAAAGGAGAAAGAAAGGCTGAGGCTCCCAGGGGGATTCAGTTCTTGAGGAAGCAGACTCGTGTTCAGAATGTTGACTTTTTACCAAGTGATGCACTTGGGATCAATACCCATGGAAGGGAGGGGAGGCACACAGCATGGGGCAAAGTCTACTGCAAAAGCCCAACAGCAGCCCTGGCCAATCCCACGTGGCCCATCAACCTCAGCCCATGTTGGGTAAGAATGGTGAGCCTTTATATCCCCACTTCAATTGGTGCCTGTTGGATGTGGACAGCCCTTGGAAGAATGTGACTTTGGGCCAGGTAGTTCTCTGTAGCGGAGCCAATCTTTGATGGGGCTGATGGGGCTGACAGCTAAAGGCATTCTCCACAGTGCTCCCAGCAGCTGAGCGAGAAGTCCTCCCTTGAAGGAGGGTCTGGGTGGCACATCACCAAGCCCAGCCCAGCATTTCTGCCCTTGGAAAAGTAGTGGAGAATAAATAATATCTACCTATCCATCCATCCATCCATCCACCCATTTAACATTTATTACACACATCTTTTGAGCCAAACCGCCTATGATAAGTACCTGTGATAAAAAGGTGCACAAGGCACGGTCTGGTGGAGGAGAGAGACACATCAGTGAATAATTAAAGCACAGAGTGGTCACTGCTGAAATAGAGACAAGTGCCAAGATAGAGGAGGGTGGGACCGACTCCTCCTGGGGAAGTGAGTGATTCCTGAAAGAGGTGACGATGCAGAGAAAGGAGTGGATGGAGGGCATCTCCAGCAGAAGGAAGTCATAAAGCAGGATGGTGGCCTGAGAGGGTTTGGCATATCTGGCGAGAGTATCAGTGTGGACGGAGTGGACAGGTCACTTGGTGGGGATGAGGGCAGAAAGGGAGATTGGAGTAAGATTGTGAATGGACTTTATCCTGCCAGTATTGTGGAGTCACTGATGGGTTTGGGCAGAGGGTTGGCATTGCAGAAATCAGCTCTGAGGATGGACAGGCTGGGGTGGCCACTGGAACCCCAGGGCATCATCTGTGTGCCAGGACCAAGCATGCTCAGCAGGTGCCTAGCATCCCCCTAAGCATAAGCCAGCTTCCCACCTGAGTGACCCTCGGATGTGATGTTCTGTTCCAACACACAGGTCATTCTGCTCTTTGGCACATGTGATATTCCTCTGAGAATGAGTGATGGCCCTGTTTCTCTACTTTCTCAAAGATGTTCACTTCCCATACTCAAATCCTGCTCTCATCCATGGAATGACTCTTGATGCACTGGGCCCTGTGTGTATCAGCCTAATGTCATGTGACCACATCAAAGCTTTCTCAGGACCCCTTCATCTTGGTGCCACCCACATTCTACTTTTGGCTTCTCAAATGGGTGTCCCAACCCAGGGAGTAATCCTGTGACCAGCGTCACTCATATACCAGCAGTGACCTCACGTTTTCTCCCGGCTAGTGCACCTGCCACTCAAGGAATGTTTCTGCACCAGGATGAGGAGCCTAAGGGAGCGGAGAGCCCCAAGATCCCCCTCCAGTGTTCTGGGAAGGGCCTTATAAGAAGCTCTTCAGGTCCCAGAGAGAATCCCATCCACATACTTCCTGTCGAAGGGCCAGGCTGCCTGAAATCTGACCCACTAGGGATGGCAGCTGCAGACTGTGGAAGCTGGAGAGACACAGCCTGTGTCTTGGAAGGA
This sequence comes from Nomascus leucogenys, assembly GCF_006542625.1. NCBI lineage: Eukaryota > Metazoa > Chordata > Mammalia > Primates > Hylobatidae > Nomascus > Nomascus leucogenys. Next base: position 32,586,162 of record NC_044403.1, on the reverse strand, counting down.
GAGGAGAGGTTCTGGGAGCTAGAGCGATGGGCTTCCAGTTCCATAAGAGACTGGATTGAAGTAGATGGCCTTCAAGTTAAATAGATGGTCCTTCCAGCTATGACAGCCTAAGGTGAAGATTCCAACCTCTTCCTCAGACTTATTTGTAGATGGAGTGCAGAGGAAAACAGAGGCTGAGGACATGCTTTTGATGCTCAGCCACCAAAGAGAGGGTGTAAGGACTCAGGCCTCTGCTGTGCCCTGGCAAAGCGCCAAAGCTCAAATCCACGCTGACAAATGCCCACCAGGAATCCCCACATCATGGGTCCCACGTGTTGGTGACACCCAAGGCCAAGGCCCTTTCACTGTTTGCTGCTCCAGTGGCTGGAACAGGGTGGGAGGAGCCTCCGGAAAGCCTGTCCATCTGGAAGGCTGGGGAAGGCCATGGGGAATAGTGAAAAAACCCTACTTTTTCAGTTCCGTGAAGGTTGACAAGGGGGCCAAATGTTGAGGACAGCCCCCCCCCCACAGAATTCTTCATGTCATTTTTCTGGGGACTCCTTTGGGACTCCATGCCATACGATTCTAGCTCAGGAAACAGCCACCATCGCCGTCACCCTGTATTAAGGACTGCTGTGTTCCAGGCGCTGTCCTAGGTGCTGTGTACGCTTTATTTTTTTCCTGACAGCAACCTTGAAAAGTTGTTATTAGGATGTCCATTTTGCAGATGAGGAAATAGAGCCATAAAGAGGTTGAATAACTTGCCCAAGTCACATAGTAAGTAGCAGAGCCAGGATTCTAACCCAGGTCTCCCTGACACCAAAGCCATGTGTGTTCTTTGCCCTCCACAATGTAATCTTCAACATTGCCACACTGAGAACAGTCCAGGGGTTTTGTGACCACCTTCCACCACACGGTCCTCTAGGTAAGTCTATGGAAGGAAGGCAAGGATGGGGTTCCCTTTCCAACACTTTTCATCGTATACCTGAGAGGGCCCCAGTCTCTCAGGTCCCCAAGCATGGAGATGGACAAGGTGCTGCTAGGTCCACCAGCCAGAGAGCCTGGAACCTTGGGGCCAGTGGGCCTTGGTGGGCCGGCCTCTGCCCTGGGATTCAAGCTCCTAGAGTGTCCAAGTGGGAAGGGTCCCTAGAGAAGAGCAAGCTCCCTCCGTGGAACAGATGAGGAAACTAGCCCAGGAGGACGACATAAATTGCCCAAAGCCACAGAGCTAGTTAGAAGCATTGCGTGTGCATGAGTGTGTGTGTACCTGAGTGTACGTGAGAGAGAGATTGTGTGTGTGTGTGTGTGTGTGTGTGTGTGTGTGTGTGTGTGTGAGGGGTGGCCCGTGAACAAAGGCCCACAACAAGGCTATTTTTTAAAATTTGTTTTGTTTTAACACAAGTAGTTTATTTGGGACAATGTGACCCCAGGAAGGGGCTGTAGAGGAGTGGGGAAATGAAACACAGAAGAGAATGAAGCCATGGCAGGGTTCATTAATGATCAAGTTACTGCTTTGAACCACTGGGGCTCGATCCCACTGGGGACTTAGGGAGCTGGTATAGGGTGTGCCTCAGAGTTGTCCCATGCAAGGGACAGGGAAGCTGGGGTATTTATGCAACAACCCCGTTGTCATTGGCTGAGTGCTGCCATCAAGGGACATCGGCACCCAGCACCTCTTGCCAAGCACATTCCAGCAATCAAAGAAAGCAAAGGGCTGGTATTAAAGGTCTCTGGACCCTTGAGTAGCCACCAGTTCCCTAAAGAGTCTTGAAAACCTTTTAGGGTAGAGAGATCCTGGGTATCAGTGCCAAGGACAATCTGGAGGAAAGATGAGTAAAACTGTACGCTGCCCTGCAGGCCCCGGACACAGGCTGTGCTGTGGTGGGAAGGGGCTATTTCCACGTGCTCCAGGGGAAGAGATGTCAGGTAATATAGCAAGAGGGGTTGAAGTGGGAGCTTAAAAAGAACTTCCCAGTGACACTAGTGAAAAACATCATCAAAGATGTCTAGAGGCTGGCACGCTGGCTCATGCCTGCAATCCCAGCACTTTGGGAGGGTGAGAAGGGACAATCATGTGAGCCCAGGAGTTCAAGACCAGACTGGGCAACATAGTGGGACCCTGTCTCTACAAAAAATTTAAAAATTAGCCCGGTGTGGTGGTGCGTACCCACCTGTAGCCCGGTGTGGTGGTGCGTACCCACCTGTAGCCCGGTGTGGTGGTGCGTACCCACCTGTAGCCCGGTGTGGTGGTGCGTACCCACCTGTAGCCCGGTGTGGTGGTGCGTACCCACCTGTAGCCCGGTGTGGTGGTGCGTACCTGGAGTCCCAGCTACTCAGTAGGCTGAGGTGGGAGGATCGCTTGAGCCCAGGAGGTTGAGGCTGCAGTGAGCTGTGATTGAGCCACTGCACTCCAGCCTGGGTGAGTGAGACCCTGGCTCAAAAATAAATAAATAATACTTTTTAAAAAGATATCTGGAGCTACAGTGAGCCATGCAGCTTGATTGGTGGCTACAGAAGAAATGGTGGACATAGAAACAGGCAGCAGCAATGAAGATTTTCCATGACCGGGGCCAGCCAGTGAGCACTCCTTTATCTGCCAGAGGTGCAGGGGAGTGCTGGGAGGACAGATGGAGATTTAGAGAAGGGAGATTCTCAACCCCACCCTTGGCTGGGAGGAAGCACCAGGAGGAACACCTCTCTGCACCCTAAGGTCCAGTGGAAGCCGCAGGAAGAGGTCCCTCCTCTGGTGTGATTTGGCCCATCTTTCATGGTGGCAAAGCCTTGGAAGACGTAAGTCCTTAGGTTGCAGCTCTCCTGCACCAGGGCCACCCCACCACCCCTGTTCCTCATTTGTAAAAATGGGGAGGTTGGGAGGCTGCATTAGATGACCTTGAGGTCTCTTGCAGTCCTGACTTTCTGTCACTGTCCACTGTAGAGGCCATCCCCGTGGCACCTGGGTTCTTCTCAATTCACCATCAACAACAAGTGTTGACTAAGCACTCAGCATTTGCCCAGCATGAAGGGCTGGGGGACATAATGAAATAACACATAGGCCCTGGCTTCCAGGAAGGGATAGCTGGGGAAATAAGAGTTTACTGGGCCGGGCACAGTGGCTCATGCCTGTTATCCCAGCACTTTGGGAGGCTGAGGCGGGTGGATCACCTGAGGTCAGGAGTTCGAGACCAGCCTAGCCAACATGGTGAAACCCTGTCTCTGCTAAAAATACAAAAAAATTGGCTGGCCGTGGTGGTGCATGCCTGTAATCCCAGCTACCTGGGAGGCTGAGTCAGGAGAATCGCTTGAATCCAGGAGGTGGAGGTTGCGGTGAGCCAAGATCTTACCATTGCACTCCAGCCTGGGCAATAAGAGCGAAACTCCATCTCAAAAAAAAAAAAAAAAGAGTTTATTTACTGAGCACATACTCTGTGCTAAGCACCTGACCTCTGCTGCCTCCTTTCTTCCTCACTGTAACCCCCTAAGGTAGGAACTAGGGCCTCCATTATACAGACAAGGGAACCAAGACTCAGAGGAAAAGCCAGTTGCCCAAAGCCACACAATGGTAGAGCTTGGATTTGAGCCCATGGTGTTAACCACGATGACCCTCCTCCTCTGGGAAATAGATAGTGACTCTCCAAGGACAGCTCCTAGTGTTCCAGGAGACAGAGCAGTGAAAGCTGCTGTCATCCAGGAAGGCCTCTTGGAGGAGGCGGCTTAGCACTGGGCCTCAAGGGAGGGGCAGAACTTGGAGGCTAGTGGGGAAGGAAGCAATCTGAGGAAACCAACTCTACAAAGCAGGCTGGACCGTGTCTGCTCCAGGCAGCAAAGTGTCTTCTTAGAGTAGGCAGGAGGGCTGTAGCCATGGCTCAGCCTGCTGTGGCTCCAGGAGAACAGAGGACGGTCAGGGAGGAGCAGGTGTTTTCTAAACCCAGCAGGGCAGGAAGCCGCCTCTTCCTCCACACCTGGAATCCACCCCCCGGAAAGGCTTATGCCCAAGCCAGGCCAGGCAGCTTCCCTCCTCCAGACTCATTTGGTCAGTCTAAAGATGAGCTGGCGTAGTGTGGATCAGCTTCCCCAGCCACCTGAGCCTGTGCCCAAGGAGCCAGGCCACCGATAATTACAATAGGTAACACGTGTAGCAGTCACCATGAGCCAGGCACAGCCTAAAGAGTCGTAAGTAACTTCAGCCTGCCAGTATCCCTATGAGGTAGGTACTGTTACTGTGCCCATTTTATAGGTGGAGAAACAGAGGTGCAATGAGGCGGAGTGACCTGCTCAGGGTCACACAGCTCCTAAGAGGCAGAGCCCAGATGCACTGCTCTGCTGTACCGCTTCTAAGCAGAGGTTCCTGAGCCCTGGCCATAGCTGCCCCTTCCCTCTGTCTGAGCTGCCTCCCCAGGTGCGGGTTCTTCTCCGTGCCCGGGCTCGTCCCTGCCATGGTAGCCCCTCCCTAGAGGAGACTGTGAAAGACACCCCCTCCAGTCCTTGCCACAGGAAAGGCCAGGCCACAGTGCCGAGCTTCTCTCCCCCATCCCCACATCCACACGCACCCTGTCGCCCTCTCCCCCAACCGAGCACCGTTGCCTTCTGTTCACAGTGATGGCTCCTGCGCCCAGGCCGGTGGGGGCATGGAGGACTCCGTGGTGGCAGCGGCGGCGGTGGCAGCCGGCAGACCCAGTGCCCATGCCCCGAAGGCTCAAGCCCAGGAGCTGCAGGAGGAGGAGGAGTGGCCGGGGGCAGGGGCTGCCTCCCCAAGGGCTGGCCCCCAGCACATGGCCTCCCCCGGCCGGCAGCAGCCTGCCCTGGCGACGGCGCTGTGCTCCCACACCCCTGCCGCCTCCGATTACGAACTCTCCCTTGACCTAAAGAATAAACAGGTACCCAGGGCCTCCTAGGGGGGGCGGGGAGGGTGGTGAAGGGGCCCTGCCTTTGGGGGCTGTTGAGGGTACCAGGGATATCCCCGCTGGGCCCCCTCTGCTACTGGCACACCTCTTTTGCCACAGTTCTCCTGCAGTGAGTGACCTAGTTTGCCCTTCCCTGGACCAGCCACAGGCCTCTGCCTTCTACCATGGCAGGGCTCATACCCTCGCAATGCCAGGCCCTTGGGCAGCACGTCCAGGGGCTCTGCTCCTTGCACAGTGCTCAGCAAGCCTCCACTGCCCCACAGACCACTAGGCAAGGAGCCCATTGTTCTCTGGGGAAGTCCCCACCTCCACCTGCTGCTCAGAGGCTACAGTCCAGCTTCCACACCCACCAAGGGAGCCGATGCTAGGCGCCCACAGGCACAAACGAGGCACAAAGACAATGGTCTCCTCGAAGCAGACAGGATTCCCAAGATCAATCCAGACTGGGGGAGTCCAAAGCTCCTCTATTGGAGAACAGATTCCATGGGGGGGCCTGGGCCTCCATCTTCCATTCAGGAGGAGAAAGTGGCCAATTGTGGGGCCCCCACTGAACCCGCAAAAAAGATAATGCCTCAGTTTGTCTTGGCGGACAAGAGTCTTGATGGAAGGGGTGTGTGTGTGTGTGTGTGTGTGTGTGTGTGTGTGTGTGTGTGTGTGCTTAGAGAAAGGCATGATGATGTGATACTGCTAAGAGCTTTGAACTTGGAGATGTAGACATGGGATCTAATCCTTGCTTTTCCTCCTATGAACTCAGTGACTTTGGGAGTTGCCAGTAAAGCCCTCTGGGTATTGGTTTCCTCATCTGCAAAAATGGGAATTAACTTTGAATCACTTCCAAGGTCCCTTCTGCCCCCAAATGTGTAGGTTCTAAAGAACAATTCTTCAACCCAATAGGCAAGGTGTCTTCAGAAAGGAAGCTGGTGGGAAGGCCACTAAGACTGAGTCAAGCCAAACTAACCTCCTTCCTCTCTTGGCATTGATGCCAAGCTCATATCCTGGCTCAGGCCAGCTGCAGGCAGCACTTCAGTAAAGTGTTTGACCAAATCCCCCAAGATATCTATGTGCACATGCTAGGAGTGTGTGGATTACTAACAATATAGTAGGGAGGGTTGTTCTCAAACCAAATTATCCAAAAAATGTTCATCAAAAAAAATCCCACGGAGTTGAGTGGACGTGCTGTCCAGATCGACCATTAGCTAAGGCACCAAATTGTGGCATACAAGTTACACTCACCTGGCTTTCTGATGACATAAAGCTGAAAGAGAACAGCTGATACCTTGGTGATAGCATCCCAGACTTTGTAAAAATCCTCATCAGGGGCCAGGTGTGGTGGATCACGCCTATAATCCCAGCACTTTGGGAGGCTGAGGTGGGTGGATCATGAGGTCAGGAGTTTGAAACCAGCCTGAACAACATGGTGAAACCCTGTCTCTACTAAAAATACAAATTTAGCTGGGCGTGGTGGTGCATGCCTGTAATCCCAGCTACTCAGGAGGATGAGGCAGAATTCCTTGAATCCGGGAGGCGGAGGTTGCAGTGAGCCGAGATTGCACCACAGCACTCCAGCCTCGGCGACAGAGCGAGACTCTGTCTCAAAAAAAACAAAACAAAAAATACCTCATCAGGACAGATGGATGGTTTTAATGAAAAAAAAAAAAAAAAAGTCAGATGAAATGTGAAAAAATCTAAAATTCTGCTCCTAGCTTCAAAGAGCCCACAGCACTAGCATAAGACGTTCAGGCTCCAGCCTGAGAGACAGGCCTTAGGGTTTCAGGTGACTAAACTCAAGGCGAATCAGGAGCAGGGGAAGCAGCTGCCAGCAGGGAGGGCAGGTTTCACACCCTTCACGGGAGGCCCACACTGCCCCGCAGAAGGGAGTGCTGCACCTGCAGCCCCTCCCTGCTGATGGTCAGGGACCCTCAAGATCCACGCTTGGTTCTGGAGGCTGCATTTAAGGGAGGAAACAAGAACCCGGAGGTCCCTAATGAGCAGGAGGATGGGCTGGGGTTATATGGAGAGACTGTAGACAGGAAAACAAGTTTTAGATATAGAAGGGCTGCATGTGAAAATGATTTGATGTATTTTCTATCATTCCAGCCAAAAACAGCAGTACCAGTATATGAAAGCTATAGGAGGGGAAGATTTTAACTTAATTAACAAATAAACTGTTAAAAATATGGAATGTCCTGCTTGTGAGGTAGGGAGTTCTCTGTCTCTGGGAGTGCCCAGGCAGGGCTGGGTAACCATCCATCTGCGACATATAGTGTGGTCTGGGGGCCACTTGGCCAGATGAGGGGTCCTCTGCTTCTTGAGGTCAGAGACCATCTCTTATCCATTTTGGTACCTTCCCCGGCATCCAGCAGAGTGTGCTGGACATAGTAAGAGCTCACTGGGTGAGTTTTTTTTTTTTTTTTTTTTTTGAGACAGAGTTTTGCTCTTGTTGCCCAGGCTGGAGTGCAATGGTGCAATCTCAGCTCACTGCAATCTCCACCTCCTGTGTTCAAGTGATTCTCCTGCCTCAGCCTCCCAGGTAGCTGGGATTACAGGCGTGCACCACCACGCCCAGCTGATTTTGTAATTTTAGTAGAGACAGGGTTTCTCTGTGTGGGCCAAGCTATTCTTGAACTCCTGACCTCAGGTGTTCCACCCGCCACAGTCTCCCAAAGTGCTGGGATTACAGGCGTGAGCCACTGCTCTTAGCCTGGGTGAGTATTTTTTAAAAATAACAATGCTGTGCAAAGCAACAAAGGAATGGGGTACCAAGAAACAAACAAACAAAAAATGCTCCTACCTGCCCCCGAAGGAGATGACATTTCCACTTACAGAGTATCCGGTCAGTAACACCAGATAAAACGTGTGTATTGGCTTGGGCAGGTGAGGTAGTTTGGTTTTGACTGACTGGGTGCGATATTGGGGGTGGTGCGGGATTCTAGTCGGTACCGTGGGCTTTTTCTATGGGGCACAATTCTAAGAGATGGCTTTTGCATGTTGGCCAGATTGAGTCAGGTGAGGTGAGGAGTGGCAGTGGGTGCAACAGGGCCCTCTGCTGAATGAGTCCAGCCTAGGAGAATAGCTTGGTTCCCCTGACCTGTGTATCCCTTTAGACCAAGTGTAGGCTGGGGGTTGGGGGAAGGGAGCAAGTAAGGCTTGAGGAGGCTACAGCAAGGTTCTTGGAAACATGGCACACATTTATAGGAGACTGAACTCAACTCCTCTCTCTTCTGCCATGAGCTGTATGGCCTTGGGCAAGTTGCTTGACTTCTCTGGCCTCAGCTGCCTCCTGTGTCTGGGACTTTACAGGCTCTTCCCTTGGCCTCAATCTCTGAAGTTTCCGCTCCCCCTCCACACCCCTGCACTTGGCCTTCTCTTGCTTTAGGTACCTCTTCCTCCTCTCAGGCAGCTTTGCCTGCCTCCCAAGCCTGCACTGGGTGCCCCCTCTCAGTGATCCCACAGTACCCAGGTGTCCCCTGCTACAGCCCTTCAGCCCTGTGTCAGCATTTCCTGTTTGCTTGACCCCCTCCTTGAAGGCAGGTGCATGACCTGTTCCTCATTATATTCTCAGTGCTTAATGCAGTGCCTGGCAAAGAAGCTGCTGGAAGGATAAGAAAGGGGAAATGATCACTTAGTGACATAAAGGGGGATGGGATGGGTATACAGCCTGGCGCCAGGAACTGACTCTGCCTTAGGTCTCTTTGAGATCTAACACTTGGTATTCCAACCCAGTGATTCCACCAGCCACACTGAATCCTGTGTTCCATGGCCTGGGAGGGGTGTTGGACAATCTTAGCTCCCCAGCCCACCACCCGCCAAGCCTCCCCTGTCAGCCAGTGCAGATCCCCAGGACTGTTTTCCTTGGCTCTTCTCCTTCCTTTGCTTCTGCTCTAGCCCCAAGCCCCATTGATGCTGCCTCTTAACAGTTCCCGAATCCCACCCTCTCTTGCCTTCCCCACTGCCCCTGCCCCAGGAGGCCAGGCCATCCTTCCTCTTGCCTGCACCCCTGGGAGACCTCCTGTGCTTCCCCTTCTTTGAGCTCTGTCCCTTCCAACCTCACCTCCACATTGCAGCTGAGTCATCTTCCTAAAGTGCACTTCTGACCGCGCTGATCCTCGGGAAAGCCTCTGATGGCTCCTCACGGTGTGCAGGACAGAGGCCTCTCCAGGCTGCCTGCCACAGTCCCAACGCCACGGGGGTCCCTGCCACAGTCCCAGCCCCACGGGGGTTCCTGCCACAGTCCCAGCCCCACGGGGATTCCAGCCACAGTCCCAGCCCCACGGGGGTTCCTGCCAGAGTCCCGGTGCCATGGGGGTTCCAGCCGATCCTGTTTGTTGTCCCGAATCTCAAGCCGTCCTCACCTCTGGGCTTTCATGTGGCTTTGTTTCCTCTCCTGGGGATACTCCTCGCCTGTCCCTGACCCCGTCTGCTGCACCTGGGAGACTTCTGCTCATACTTCAGGTCGCAGCCAAGGCACGTGCTTTTACCCACTGCCTGTTGCCTCCTCTGTGCTGTCTGGGAGTGGGAGCTGTTCCGCTCCACAGCATGGACCATGCTGTTCTCAGGGCTGTGTGGAGTTGAGCAGGTGGTGCTCAGGACACCTCCAGGGTGCTGCAGAGCCCACGTGAAGAGCCAGCGCCCCTGGAGCTGTGCCCTGGGAACTGTCCTGTCCTTGCCCATCTTTGCTGCCCTGCACCTTGCACAGTCTTGGGCACCTAGGACATGCTGAGCTGAGCAGGGAAGGAACATAGGAAGGAACGCACAAGTGAATGAGCGAACGAGGCCTGCCCTCCAGCTTCCTGTTCTCCCGGCTGGCCCCTTCCCCAGCACTTGTCACAAGTCACACAGCAAGACGGTCCTCCTGCCAGCTCTTCTCCCCTTCTCCCTCTGCCTTCGACCCTCTCACCCCACCCCAGCAGTCCTGGGGGATACAACCTAGGGCGGGCCAAGGAGTGAGCATGCAGGTCCCTTTGGGGAGCCCTTTGGGAAACAGAGGGCCTAGGCGTGATTTTGAAATTCCTCCAAGCCCTCTGGCGAGTTTGTATCCTGTTGCAGAGTGACTGGAGCCCTTCTTAGCCATCCGAATTGCAGAGCCCTCTGGGCTGTCCAGGAACTGCGGTCAGTAGGATCTGGGCCCTGCTCCCCGAGCCAGGTCCTGGACAGAAGCCGTGTTCTGCTGGAGAGCAGCCCGTCCCCACAGATCCCCACACCCCAAGCCTCAGGGTCCAGCCTCACTATGGGGCACCTCTTCAGGAAGATGTGGCGGCTGTTTCTAAGTCACTTTCCCTCTTTGCACCGTGGTTTCCTCATGTGTGAACCAAGGATTGTACCGGATGGCCTCGTGGCCCCTTCACACGCTGAAGGTGAGATTTCTACCATGGGCACAGAGGGCACGGGGCACCAGCCTACAGAGGACAGTGGTGAGGACAGGGCACTCCAGGGGTTGTCCCTCTCCCCGGTTCATTCAGTTCAGGGAACAGCACTGCAAGCTGCTCTGTCCCAGGCCCTGTGCTAGGCCTGGAGACACTATGACGCAAAAGATACAGGCCTCGTCATCAGGGTGCCCACAGCCCAGTGGCGGGCAGACACAGGGCCAGCACCAGTGTTACCACCTGAGCACTAGCTCTGTGTCAGGCCCAGGCTAACAGTTGCCGTGTGCTATCTCCCCGGATCTGCATAATGTCCCCGTGAGATCGGCACCGTTACCGTCCCATTTCTGGAATGGGAAGATTAAGGCTGAATGATGTTAAGTAATTTGCCCAAGGACACAGCCCTAGAAAGTAATGCAGCCGAGACATGGACTCCGCAGCCCATGGTTTTGACCCAGTACCTTCCAGCATCTCTTGGCATTACAGTGAAGAACAGGCCCCGTGGAAGTGGCACACGGGGTCTGTGGAGCATGAGGAGGGCAGGCAGCCCAACCTGGGTTGAGAGCTAGCTCCTGGGGCAGCTCCACTGGAGGGTCTCGTGACCTCACTATTAGCTGAGCCATAGCGTGTCCCCCATGCATACCTGGCTGCCCACTCCCAGGCAGGCCTCAACGCCCCGCGTGTCAAGCACTTGCTGTATTCCAGACAGCAGGCTGGGAGGAAGGCACAGAGCAGGCATCCTGCCCAGCACAGACCCAAGCCTCCCGTGGGCCTCTCTGAACACCCCCAAAGCGCCAGCCTCCCCAGTCTCTCTGCTCCTCAGCCCCACACCCGGGCTCGCCGGGCCAAGTTCTGGAGGCTCACAACATGCTGTGCTTTCATGGTCTCAACCGGGAAGTCTTGGATGGGAGCAAACCGCTGGAAGCCCCCCACACCTGGCCCGCGCTCCTCAGCACTGTGCCCCCCAGCTAGCGGCTCTTCCTCCCCACGCTCTGGCCTGGCGGCCATCTTTCAGCGGCCTCTTCAGGCTCAGCTGCCACAGCAACCTGAAAAAAGGGAGCATGTTCTAATTAACACTGAGAGGCTCATTAGAGAGACGGAGCCCCTGCACCCCTGCCGCTGCTGCTTCTGGCAGAAGCTGAGAAATTGCTGTCTTGGGAGGAGGCGAGGCCATCATTCCTCCTGGTTCCTGGGGTTTAGAGGGAAGTGAGCAGAGCTGCTCCCTGGCCTGCAGGCCCAGAGACCCCTCCCTCCCTGGGGCTGCCTCCCCTCCCGCACCTCTCTCTGCTCTCTGACCTGGCCCTGGTTCAGAACGGGATTGGGGTAGATGGGAGGGCCTTGCTGTCGTGGATGGAGCTGACCTGGGCCATTACTGAGTCCCCAGGTCCTGCCAGGATGCTGGGGTGGGAGGAAGGATGGAGTGCTGGGTTCCAAGCCCAGGCCTGGACGAGAGTCTGGAATTTGATTTCCCTGGGGTCACAAGAGAGAATTCAGTTTAGTTCATGTCTGCAAACATTTATTCAGCCTCAGCCACAGGTCTGGCACAGCACTGGGCACAACAGATGCAGAGACAGATGTCTTGCCTGTGATGGACAGTCTGTGGTGAGAGCTCTCAGCAAGGGGTGGCACTGAGCATTGAGGGTGGGGAGGAAGGTGTAGGGGACACTGCAGGTTGGGGGCATGGCAGGCCCAAGTCTGGCATCAGTGGGAGTTGCTTGGTAAATGGGTTAGGACACATGATGGTGAGCCCAGAACTGAATTCCAGTGTTATTCAGGGAGCAGTTGCTCAATGCCAGTTAAGGTGCTGGGTGCTGGACAGGATGACTAAGACATATTTGATGCCGTGAATAACTTATGCTCTGTTGGAGCCTGGGGGAGGGAAAGGGAGGGCAGGATGGGTTGGAGAAATGCCACAAAGATTAGTGGAGGAGACTGAGTGCCAAAGAGAAATTGGGGCCCAAGGCAGGGAGACCCCATCTGTTCAGGGCATTGAGAGGGCTGCATGGAGGAGGCACATTGGAGATAGGTCTTGAAGAAGAGGACATTTCTACCTGGAGGAAAGGGGAGGCTGGGAGTTGAGGGTGGGGAGAGCATTGCAGGCTGGGAGAGAACACAAATGAGTCCCAAGCAGGGAGCCTCGTGGGGGCGGTCAGGGGAGACCAGGCAGGAGCTGCTGAGCAGTGTGGACTTTGTGGCCCAGCCAGATTGTTAGGGTTGGAAAATCAGGAAGAAGCATTTTTATCTGTTTGGGACAATGGTTCTCAAACCAAGAAAAGCCTGTGTTGACACCTGCTGTCTGAGAGCTTGGATCTGGTTCTGCAGTGTAAGGTGATGGTGGGAGTTAGAAGGCCACAGAGACAGTAAGGGTGCTGCTGGCGTGGCATGGTCCAAGTGGGAAGACGAAGAGCCCTACGTGGTGACATTCTGGAAGGATATCATGGATGATTGCAAAAGGCATAGGGGCGGGGGGCCCCAGGAGCTACAGGAGGCTGACAGACACAGTGGACAGGGCAAACGAAAACTCCAGGACAAGGCAAGTTTCCCAGGCTGGGTGCTTGTCAGGCCAATAAGGAAGTCAACAAGAGCTGGTTTGGGTGAGGTTGGGAAAACAGTGGCGTAGCCTAGATGGACAGAGGATCCACAGGCTGTTGGAAATGTGGGTCTAGGATCAAGGCTAGGAATGGAGACTTGAGAGTCATTCCCATCATTATCACGTCACCATTAAGCACCTACCACTTATTAAGCCCCTGCTGTGTGCTGGGTGCTCCATGAAATAATTTAATCCTCACAAGAAGATACAGGGCCAGCAGGATAAACCCCACTCAATAGATATGAAAACTGAGAGTCAAAGATGTTAAATTCATCCAAGTCCAACAGCTGGGATCTGGGGCTGGCCATTCCCCTTATTCGCCACTTGCTCACCGGCCCATCAAAGTAGAAGTTAAGAGAGTGGACTGGGTCCCCAGAGGGAAGGCAGACGGGGCTGAGAAGGTATCCACCTGGGGAGCACGTTTACAGTGACCTGGAAGGCTCTGCCTGACGCAGCTCCCTTCTTAATTCATTGTTAATTATCACCCGTCACGGGCTCCTCTGATGATGTCCGACACAGAAGCCATGGACAATGTCCGGAGTGTACGGGGAAAATTAAAACGTGTGTGGAGACTGGCAGTGGCACCCATGTGACTCGTAACCAGCGCACGTCGGGGTTTTGTGGCCAGAATACAGGATTAAGGGGTTGTAGGGAGATAGGACATCCAGGATAGACTGAGTCACGAGCACTGAGGAGAGCTGCAGAAAGGAGCAGGGAGGGAGGCTGAGGAGGCCCATGGGGCTGAGTGACCAGCCCCAGATCTGCCTCTTCCTGGCTGGTTGGCCTTGGATGAGTTTAGCATCTCTCGCCCTTGACTGAGACGGGAGGCAGCAGGAGCCAGAGCACAGGGCTCAGGGCAGGGTTGGGTCAGTATCTGGCATTTGCTCCTGGAGTGAGGCAGAGGTTAGTGTTCCTAGAGGTTCAGTGTAAAATAGGAAGAAAGGGAACAGGCTAGTGCCCCAGAGGCAGTGGAGTCAGCAGAGTTACGTTGTAGCCTGGGGAGATGTGGGAAGATCTGTGGCCAGGTGCAAAGCTGCAGATAGGATGAAGGAAATGGGAGTAAAAGGAGCACCTGTGGGGTGAGCTCAACACACACACAAAGGAGGCAGGAGCGGGAGAGTGTCTGCTGAGAGTCAGATCAGGAAGGTTTTTGAGAGTCACAGATATAACTTTGGAATTAATTTGTCCAATACGTACTCATTGAAGGCCTACTGTGTGCTGGGCGCAGTCCAAGCATTGGAGGAGACAGCAGTGACCACGGCAGGCGAAATCTGCCCTCGTGGGGCTTATGTCTGGTGGAGGATGTGATGGGACAGATTCGAGAATTAAAATCTGGTTTTCTTTCCTGCTTGGGTGAAGCAGACATTGCCCAGTAGTAGACGGAGTCTCCTAGGGTTATGTCAGCTGGTCTTCTGCCTTCAAGCAGGATGATACCATGCCAAGGGCATGGGCCCCATCACCACTTTGAAGGCATCTCAAGCAACGGATCTCATACTTTCCCTGTGTTGCCAACAGCATCTCGTGCTGAAAAGGATGCTCTTGGGCCTGAGGTTTTCCTAGAAGTATAAATAGGCCAGATGGGAAAGAAATGTGAAATCTGGCCGGGCGCGGTGGCTCAGGCCTGTAATCCCAGCACTTTGGGAGGCCGAGGTGGGCGGATCACCAAGGCGCCAGGAGTTCAAGACCAGCCTGGCCAACGTGGCAAAACCCTGTCTCTACTAAAAAAAAAATACAAAAATTAGCCACGCACAGTGGCACACACCTGTAATCCCAGCTACTCGGGAGGCTAAGGCAGGAGAATCGCTTGAACCCGGGAGGCGGAGGTTATGGTGAGCCGAGATCGTGCCACTGCACTCCAGCCTGGGTGACAGGGCAAGGACTCCATCTCAAAAAAAAAAAAAAGAAATGTGAAATCTGTCGGTTTCTCATGGTGCTTGAGTAGGGTTGACAGACAGAAGGTTGAGAGAAAAGGAGAGAAAATTGAGAGTTTAGTGATCAGTTCCCCTTCCTCTCTACATTTCCCCTTGGGGAAGGGCCCTCCTGCCTGAGCCAAAGCCAAGTCCCTATTCCAGGCCTCAGGGAATGTGTCAAAGTTCAGCGGGAGAATGAGCCAAGCTACGTTATTTCCGCAGAAGCAGGAACAGAATGGCTCAGAGGCAAGTATCTGTGTCTCTTACGGGTGCATGAGGTCATAACTAGTAAAGATTGAGTGGCGAGTGTCCAGTCTGTACTGTGGGCAGAATTCTCAGATGGCCCCCAAGTCCCCTTCACACTAGTGTACACATCCTATAAAATCCCCTTCCCTTGAGTGTGGGCAGGATGAGTGAATGTGGTGGGACATCACTCCGATGATTAGGTTACCGACTGGTTGATTTTGAGTTAATAAAAAGAAACATCATCCAGGGTGGGTCTGAGCTAATCAGGTCAGCCCTATAAATGAAGCTGAAGCCCCAGACAGACACTGTGCTGTTAGCCTTGAAGGACCGAGCTATCAGGTTATGAAGAGGGCCACATGGCGGGGGCAGCAGCCAACCTCTAGTGACTGAGGGCCTAAGTCCTGTGATTACAAGGAACTGAATTGTGCCAACGAGTGAGCTCAAAGGAGGACCCCACACCTTAGATGATTTGCAGCCCTGACTGATATTTTGGTTTCAGCCTGGTGAGCTCCTGAGCAGATAACCCAGATGAGCTGTGCCCAGGCTAGATTCACAGAGCTGCATGAGAAATAAACAGGTGCTGCTTTACGTGGCTGGATCTGTGGTCATGCGTTACACAGCAATAGGTGAGGGATACACTTGGCGTGGTTTAGGGCGCCTCGAAGACCCTCCAATGGGGGACTGTGGTAGCACTGGGAGCTTCCTGCTGCTCGGGGCCTTGTCCCTTATGAAATGCACGTAACTTTGGGAGAAGCCACGTAGGAAGCCTTGGTCGCCATTTACACGTTAATCTGCATAAGTTCCAGCTACCTCTGAGGGTAGAGCTGGATGTTGGGGGAGACAGAATGATGTCCCCAGGTTTGGGAATGCGGAAGGGCACTGAATGGCCAGGCTGGAAGCACTGAAGGCAAGCACTGAGGGTGTCCCATTTTACCTGGGATTGTCCTTGGGGATTGGGGTTGTATCCACAAGGTCTCCTGAGCTAAAAGGGTACCTCTGCTAGCCTGGAATGGGGCACCCATCACACCCTGCAGGGAGGGAGCAGAGGGCACGGCTGTGAATGGGACATAATTTCAGAGACCGGGAACACTCTCACTTCCCAAACTTCTCTGAGGGCTGATCACCATTTCAGCCCATCACCTTCACACCGGCCTTGTCCCTTATTTAAAGGCAGAAGCCTCAGGGGCATGCTCAGTCATACCTTCCCAGTCCTTTCCTGAGAAGTTTCAATAGGGAGGAAAAGTGAGAGCATAGCAACCTGAGAGGAGAAAACCCACGGACAGGAGGACAGAGCCGAGAGGAGGCACACTGGCCCCCTGAGAGAAGTTTTCCTGGGATGAGATCTGCCCAAGTGAGGTGCCATGTTCCCGAGCCCACCCCACCCAGCCCTGCTGGGCAGCTCCCACCGTAAGAACAGAGGTGACTCACATTGGAGAACTCTTGGTAATGGTGGCCTGGAGGGACCCCCATTCTTGAGACACCCACTCAACTTTTTAGCAAATCCACATTCACTGAGCAGCTAACTATGTACCGGGAACACACAGATGGTCCAACCCCAATCCCAACCCTTCTGATGTTCCCAGGGAAAGGAACCCAACACAGAGAGAGGCAAGGTTGCTGGGGAGGAGCGGGGAGACACGAGGAGCTGTGAGGGTTTTTTTAGCATTTCTGTTTTTCACTGTTTATTATTTTAAAGTGTGCACAGAAGTAGAAACAACAGCGTTATAAACTCCCCCGTAGCTATCATCCAGCCGTAACCATTTTATTAATATTTATTAATATTAATACTGTGTCCTCTAACTCTTCCACATTTTTTGACAGAATATTTTAACACAAATTCAAGATACGCATTTTACTCATAAGTACTATTGTATGCATCTCTGACATGAACTTAAAAAAAAAAGAAAAAAAAAACAAAAGACAAGGTCTCACTGTTTTGCCCAGGCTGTGGTACAATCATAGCTCACTGTAACCTCCAACTCCTTGGGCTCAAGCAATCCTCCCACCTCAGCCTTCCCAGTAGCTGAGGACCACAGGCGCGCGTGCACCAGAACACCCAGTTACTTTTTTTTTTAGAGAGAGACAAGGTCTAGCTATATTGCCCAGCCTGGTCTCAAACTCCTGAGCTCAAGCAATCTTCTCTCCTTAGCCTCCCAAGATGCTAGGACTGCAGGCCTGAGCTAATGCGCCGGGCCATGAACGTTTTGTAATACCCGCCACAGCATCAAAATCTGACCACCATATGCAGCACCTCCCTCCTGGCCCTTGGGACATCACCAGTCCCCAGAACGGACCCCTCCGTCCTACACCTCTAAGAGTCTTGCCATGTGGCCGTGACGTTCTAGGCGGTTCAGACTTGAGCTGCCCAGGAGCCCCCCCGCCACTGTGCATTCCTGGCCCCCACCCGAGTTTGGCCGGGTGACTCCACCACTCCTCAGAAGGGCTGACCACCCTTCCCCTCTGAGCCCTTCCTCCTCTCCGTCCTTGTCCTTGCAGATTGAAATGCTAGAACATAAGTACGGGGGTCACCTGGTGTCCCGGCGCGCCGCTTGCACCATCCAAACCGCCTTCCGCCAATACCAGCTCAGCAAGAACTTCGAGAAAATCCGCAACTCGCTTCTGGAGAGCCGCCTGCCACGGCGCATCTCCCTGCGCAAGGTGCGGTCACCCACGGCCGAGAGCCTGGCGGCCGAGAAAGCGCTCATGGAGGGCTACGGCCTCCTGGGGCTGCCGCTGGTGCGCTCGCCCTCCCTGCCGCCCACCCTCGCCGGCACCCTCACCGAGCTGGAGGACTCCTTCACCGAGCAGGTGCAATCCCTGGCCAAGTCCATCGACGACGCGCTCAGCACTTGGAGCCTCAAGACCATGTGCTCCCTGCAGGAGAGCGGCGCTTACCAGGTCCACCAGGCCCTGCAGGCGGCCGCGGGACCCCCAGGCCTGGAGGCCGAGAGGCGGGAGCCGGAGAGCGCAGGCCCCGCGCCCGGGGAAGAGGAGACCCCCGGCCTGCCCCCGGGCCACAGCGGCACCCTCATGATGGCTTTCCGGGACGTCACGGTGCAGATCGCCAACCAGAACATATCCGTCTCCTCCTCCACGGCTCTGTCGGTGGCCAACTGCCTGGGCGCCCAGACGGTCCAGGCCCCGGCAGAGCCCGCGGCGGGCAAGGCCGAGCAGGGCCAGAGCTCTGGGCAGGAGGCCCCGGGAGGCCCCGCTGTGGGCCGGGAGGACGCGTCGGCGGAGGACTCGTGCGCAGGGGCTGGGGCCGGTGGGGCGGTGGATGAGGCCACAGCCCCCAAAACAGAGGAGGAAGAGGAGGAGGAGGAGACGGCGGAGGTGGGGAAGGGGGCCGAGGCCGAGGCACGCGACTTGGAGCAGCTGAGCAGCAGCAGCACCTCCACCAAGTCCGCCAAGTCAGGCTCGGAGGTGTCGGCCTCCGCCTCCAAGGACGCCCTGCAGGCCATGATCCTGAGCCTGCCGCGCTACCACTGCGAGAACCCAGCCAGCTGCAAGTCGCCCACGCTCTCCACCGACACCCTGCGCAAGCGGCTCTACCGCATCGGCCTCAACCTCTTCAACATGTAAGTCAGCCCTGGCCCCCAGCCCGGAGTCCTGGACGTCCTGGGCGGGAGGGAAGGAGGGGGGGCACCTTCGCTCCACCAAGCAGGGCACCAGGTAACTTCCCACGTCATCCCAGGGTCCTCCAGGCGCATCTGTGCCGTGCCTGATCCCTGAGGTCATGTTTAGGAAGTACATATTTTATTTTTAATCATTCTGAGTTTATCTTAAGAAAGATTAAAGGAAAAAAATAACACATCAAACACATGCTTTCACAACTGTTACAGTTTAAGATGAAGCTAGGGTTTGAAAAGTAAGAGAATGTAAAAGAAAAGACAGTATTAAGTAAATAACAGTCCAGGCCGTTTGAGGATTAAGCAGCAATCATTCGGGTGGAATATGAAGCCAGGGAAAACGCATTAGCTTCCAGGGTTGGTGAAATGCGAGGCTGGGTGGGGGAGGGAGGAGAGGCGCCTTGCAAAGAATGCCAGCAGAGAGCAGGAGAGGGGAGGGCTACGAGGAAGAGCGAGTGTGAAGCAGGCAGAGACAGGGTAGAAAGAGAACAGGGGAGAAATGACCGACTGCCATAGCTCAGAGACCACAACGAGACCGGGACTGGTCCTGCACCGAATGTATACAGCCAGTCCCAAGCAGAGGAAAGGAAGCACACCTGCCCCTCCCGTGGAAATGTCAAGTCCAAGAGGCAGGCACTCGCCTCCATCCTCCACTCGCCCCTTCATAACCCTGAGCCAAGAGCACATTTTCCCGGCCCTAATGCATGTTCATTCGTTCATTCGGCTGTTATTTACTGGGTGCCAGGCACTGTGGCCACAGAGGTGAGAAGGACACATCCCCTGGCCTCAAGGGACTCCTATTCTCAGGGAAGTAGCTACTGTTCACAGCTCACCTTACATAAAGCATCTGTAATCTTCCCAGCAGTATCTACACAGAGGTATTACCATGCTGTTTTACAAAAAAGGAAGCCAGCTCACACCAGTAAGGCGAGCTGCACACGATGGAATAGCTCGTACTCGGCAGACCTAGGGGAAGGCGGATCTGACTCCAAACCACCCCCACTTCTGCAGTGTCTCTTCTGCATTCACATGAAAACTCACACAGACACTCATCTGCCCCAAGACAGTAATTCTTAAACCATCCATAGTGAAGAACCAGTTTTGTTCCCCCACACCCTTCTGAAAATACATTGTGTGGGCTAATACTTTTGTAAAATACAATAAAATGAGTTGTTAGAAAAACAATCACATGCCTGGTTGTCCCTTACCTTGTGTTTCTGTATCATCTCCTCCTGGACCTGGAGAAACAGCTCAGGGAGCAGCATGGCTTCAAAGCTTGCCAAGGGAAGAGGTGGCGTGCGGAGGTCTCACCTCTGTTTCTCCCACCCTCTCTCCAGGGCTGGGGCGTCTGTGGCGGGGACCTGCATGTTGACAACAGGATATGGGTAGGGGGAAGGGCAGGACTGGGATAAGACCCAGGAGGAGGGACAGAGAAGGGTACTTCTCCTCCACCTGCTCTGGAATTCACTTTGTTTGCAGATCTCCCCTGTCCTCCCTCTGGTCACACACCATCCTCTGCATGAGGACATTCAGTGGGTTGAGGCTCTGGTGAGAGATGCTTCCAATGGGGAACTGGATTTCCAAGAACCTCTGGGCACTTCTATGGGTGGAAGACAGGGAGGAAAGAGTCATGGGTGATTTCAGCTCACTCTCTACTGCTTCTCCCCACCCCCACCTCCAGAAACCCGGACAAGGGCATCCAGTTCCTGATCTCACGCGGCTTCATCCCTGACACCCCCATCGGTGTGGCCCATTTCCTCCTGCAGCGAAAGGGCCTCAGCCGCCAGATGATTGGAGAGTTCCTGGGCAACAGCAAGAAGCAGTTCAACCGCGACGTGCTGGAGTGAGTACCCCGCACTCCGGGCTCCCCTCACTCCTTCCTACACCCCACCTGCCCGGGCTCTTTCTGTGAGCTCCTTGGTGAAATCCTTGCTCCAGTTCTAACAGCTTCCAGCTTCCAGATTGTCCACAGGAACCAGAATCCCCTCTTTAGCCCATCACCCCAGTGGGCCGCAGCCCTGTCTCCTGTCAGAGTCATTGATTGAGTTTGCCCCAGGCCAGGCTTCATTTGAGGCAGCAGGGATACAGAAATGGTCCAAAGAGACAAAAAGCCCTTTCTGCCTGCCACTCTCCAGGGCAAGAGAAACCAGGAAAAGGAAAGGGCTTGTGTCAGCACTGGGGTTCATCTCTGCCTGGTGAAGAGCCCCTCAGCCCCACTTCCCCAGGACCCTCCCATTCTCCAAGGTTCATTTTCATATCGCTGGAGGCAAAAAGTGAGACAGAAGAAAGAAGGGGTTAAACTGAGGGTTTTAGAGCAAGAAAATACTATAATTCCATAAAGATAAATCTACCAACAAAATCATGACCAAAGAAAAATTGTTTCTTTAAAACCAAAGAAAATGGTTTCAAAGTCCAGTAGCAGGGTGGGGACCCCCAGGGGGCTGCCTTTGCCCCCACTCAGCCTTGACAGTGTGGACAGGCAAGAGTCTCTTCACACTCACGCCTTGTCCAAAATGGCAGGGCGGGGCTGGCGCTCCTCTGAGGCTGAGGGGCAGGGCCTTGCAGCTACTCCTTCCCTGGGACATCAGCTCCAGCCCCTGCCATGCCCCTGTGCTCTTTCTGGCTTCCACTAGTCCCCCAGGTTGGCCTCCTTCTTGAAGGTCTCCATTCTTCAGGGACCCTCCCTCATTTCTCTCCCCTCTTTCTCCTTGGGGACAGTCAGCAGAAGTCTCTCCCCGGAGGGCCTGGGAGGAGCTCTCCCTTCCGTCCTCGCCCCTGGAGCAGCAAGGGACTGCCAGAGAGGGTTTGGACGCTGGGGGAGTCACCCACCCAGTGGTCAGCATCCCTGGAGTGGGAGCTTGGAGATTTAGCTTCTATTTATGGAGCCGTCTTGGTGCTGTGCACCCATGTTGAGAAGCCCCTGTCCTCTGGGCCGGCATTTCCATGCCTGCAGAGTGGTGATGGGTTGTAAAGGCTGGACCCATTGCCCTCTGAAATCCCTGTCACATTTCTAAATCCACTGACGT
The DNA here is from genome assembly GCF_006542625.1 of Nomascus leucogenys. Lineage (NCBI taxonomy): Eukaryota > Metazoa > Chordata > Mammalia > Primates > Hylobatidae > Nomascus > Nomascus leucogenys. The sequence continues at coordinate 32,564,521 of NC_044403.1, read as the reverse complement.
GGTGGTTTTCTGACTGAGTTCAGTGAGTGAGGGCTGGGGTCCGCTCAGGGACCGTGAAATCCCTGCATGGCCCTCAGCTGGGCAGAACTGAGTTCCTGCCCCTGACTCTTGGTGGCTTTGGACAATTTATCATCCCTCCTGGAGCTGCTGGTGGAGACGCTCTGTGGACCTCAAAGAGGAAAGCGAGACAATGCTAGGCAGCGTCTCCCTCTCACCTCCTTTCTCTTCTCCTTCCGGCTTCCCTTCCCTTCCCCAGCACTGCTCTGGGTGCCCCTGGAGGTGATACTGGGTCCAGGATACATCTGGGTTGCAGAAGGGGAGACATGGCATTTCCTTACGCCCTTCCTTTTCTGTGTCCCCTAGTTGGTTCATCTCTCTGGCTTTTCTGCAGTATTGTCCCAGTCCATTCCTCCTCAAGCCAGGGTGAGGTGCCGGCCCCATCGCCCCAGGCACCCCTGCTGTCTCTCTGCTCTGGGGGCAGGAGTGACTCTGCTTCACCCACAGGCCCTGACGGTTGTCTGTTTTCTTCTGTCTCTCCCAGTCTCCATGTGGCCTGCGCCCTAAATTCTAACCTGCAAGGCCCACATTGATCTGGAGTGCTGGCAACACAGCGTTTTCCTGCAGCCCAGGTGGTGCTGAGTCGCACAATGAAAACTAGTTGCCCTCTTCCCTGGGAGACTGGGTGTATGGGCTGTGGGCTGGAGGCTTGGAGCAGTGGCTGCACCCTGTGCTGAGGAGGGGGGCTGGGCTGGGCTAACCTTAGGCAGGGATCAGGCTTGGGGTGGGTAGAAGCCAGACTCTCGCCTTGGTACGCTCTTCCAGTGAGAAGAGGCAGCGTGGTGAGATAGGAGAAGTAGCTGGACCTGAGCTCTGCTCCTCTGTGCTGTGTGGCTTTGGCAGGACACCTCTCTGGGCCTCGGTGTCCTCATCTGTAAAATGAGAGGGTTGGGCAATGTGATTGCAAAAGTTTCTCCAAGTCCTGAGAATCTACCACCTTTCCCATCTCTTAGTGCATCGGTAGCACTGCCCTAAACACTGGGGCATGCTTTGTCATCCTGCCAGAGCAGCCCACAGGCCCCAGGGCAGTGCTGGGGTGCCAGGGTTCGTGCAGGGCAGTGCTGGGGTGCCAGGGTTCGTGCAGGGCAGTGCTGGGGTACCAGGGTTCATGCAGGGCAGTGCTGGGGTGCCAGGGTTCATGGAGGAATGAGTTGGCAATTTGTTATTCATTCAACAAACATCGAGCACCTATTTATTGTGTGTTGAGAATGGGACCATGCTGGGCACCCGTGTGTGTGTGTGTGTGTGTGTGTGTGTGTGTGTGTGTGTGTGAAGAGGCATAGCTCACAGTCTCAGGGAACTTACAGACCCAGGTGTGGATGGGGAGGGGTGAGAATGAGGAGCATGGAAAGAGAGTGAGAAGAGCAAGGGGCCTCCAGCCGGAACCCTGGCTTGGGCAAGGTTGAGTGCAGAGCTAAGCCCTGATATGCCCTGGTGAAAGCCGCAATCCCTCATGCTTGATTGTGTAGCCCTGCAGGCCTGGCATGCTGACTCAGCGCCACAGAAAGAAGCCCCTCCCTAAAGTCCATAGGTCACTGACTGCCTTGCTTCTCTCCAAGGTGGAGAGGGCCCTGTCCTGCAAAGGGCAGGGAGAAGATGGAGAAGCAGGAAGTAGCAGGCACTAGCAGGGGAGGTGGGCGCTGGAGTCTTTGCATTTTCCTGCCACTCTGGCCAGCCAGTCTGGATTTCAGAATCACTGTGTCTTCCTTACTCCCGCCAGAGAAAACACACACTAACCAAGTCGCCAGGTGCCATTTTGCCCTGGCCTGGAAGGCTTCATTGGGATTCTACACGGCTCCCCTGCCCCCGCCTGGTGACATTTAGCAAGTGGCATTCATCCTGTATGAAGCTGTTTGCCGAATAAAAGGATATAAATCACCCATCCCCTTGGAGACTAAAACAGCCCAAACCCCAGCACTCTCCCAAGAAGCAGCCGATGAGGAAGAGCCGATGAGAAAGCCTCTCAGAGGGGAAGGGTGTGCTTCCCAACTCCCAGGCCTGCGAGGAAAGGAAGAGGAGGGAGGCAGCAGCTGCCACCTCGGCTGCTGGTCTGTGTCTGAGCATCATAAATGCTGTGACATTTGCTTTCAGAATTCGGCCCTCAGCGCTCTTGGAAGCTGACATCTCCATCCTTTTGTGTCTTATTTCCACAGAGGACACATTCCAAGAAGGAATGTATTCTTACCAGGCCTTATCACATGATAATAATAGAAGGCATTCTGAGCTCAAAGAGCCACACCCAGTCCAGTGTTTACCTGCAAAGGTTTTACTTTTGGTTTTTTTGAGGCAGAGTCTTGCTCTGTTGCCTGGAGTGCAGTGGTGCAACCATGGCTCACTGCAGCCTTAAATTCCTAGGCTCAAGAGAACCTCCCACCTCAGCCTCCTGAGGAGCTGGCAGCACTGGCATGTGCCACCACACCTGGCTAATTTTTAAATATTTTTGTGGCGATGGGGGTCTCACTGTGTTGCCCAGGCTGGTCTCAAACTCCTGGCCTCACACAGTGCTCCCACCTCAGCCTCCCAAAATGCTGGAATTACAGGCATGAGCCACTAGGCCCGGCCTGTTTGTTTTTAAAGGAGAAATCAGCCTCAGTTTCCTCATTAGTAAAATGCTGGTAAGAGTACCTGTCTCATATGAATTAAATGTTTTCAATGTATGTGAAGTGCCTGATGCTTAGTAAGTTATCTGTAAATGTTAGCTCTTTCTTTTCTTTTTTTATTAGAGACAGGATCTCTGTCACCACGGCTACTGGGCAGTGGCATGATCAAAGCTCACTGCAACTTGAACTCCCGGGCCCAAGTGCTCCTCCTACTTCAGCCTCCTGAGTAGCTGGGACTACAGGCTAAATGTTAGCTCTTTCATTATTATCTTTCCTACTTGAAAGCACAGACATCAGAACCCCCCACCCCCCGCCATCCCACTCCCTACGCACAAGGAAACCTCAAACATGACTCACAACTCAGGTCTACTAGGCAGACAACGAGAACTTGCTGGAACTTGCTGGGCTTTGCTGGGAAGGGGGTCAGCGCAATCTGGGGAGCACCCTGCAGCCTGAGGAAGCCCAGTCCAGAAGCTGAGAGTCATGCGGTGGCAGGCCAGCAGCAGGAGCCAGACAGCAGCCAGGGCTGGGGTCCTCTGGGGCTGGAAGCCTCTCCCTCTCGGTTTTCACATGGCTGGGGAATTTGGCTCTGCTCTAGTTCCTTTCTGAAATGTTCGCTTCAGCAGGTTTGAAGGCCAGCGGATGGGGAATGTTCCATGCTGGCTGTGAGCGGCCTCTTTCTGGCCTGGATGATTTTTTTCCGGTGTGAATCCCATGCACGTGGAGAGCATTGGTGTCTACCGTCTCCATGAAATTCAGGACGGCAGCTTCTGGGTTGAGCTGCCGGAAGAAAGCTTCCTGGGTGTTCCTTCCCTCCACTGCGTCTGCTCCATCCTTTGTTAAATTCCAAGACATATCAGGGCTTGACGTCTGGGTCAGATTTCATTATTTTATTTCCATGGAAATATGTTGGCCAGAGTATAACAGATTTGTTCTTCTTAGAGGACATTTAGAAATGAAGACAGATTTTCTGTCAAATTCAACAGTCTGGAAGGCTCTGGCCTTTCATTGCTAGGAAGAAGTCATTTGAGAATGTCCTGCCCACATTGCTGTGGATAATCTCAGTTACCTTACTCCTGAGGAATTCCCACGAGGAAGGGGAGAGCAGGCTGGGGCCCAGGCAGACCTTATGTGTCTGGAGGAGATAAAAAGAGGCCCAGGCAGCCACTGTGGCTCACACCTGTGGTTGCAGCACTTTGGGAGGCCAAGGCACCAGAATCACTTGAACCTAGGAGGTTAGGGCTGCTGTGAGCTGTTAGGGCACCACTGCACTCCAGCCTGGGCAAAAGAGGCCTCATCTCTACAAAAAAATTTTTTTAAATAGCCAGGTGTGGTGGTGGGCACCTGTGGTCCCAGCTACTCGGGAGGCCAAGGCAGGGGAATCACTTGAGCCCAGGAGATGGAAACTGCAGTGAGTTGTGATCGCACCACTGCACTCTAGCCTGGAAGCCTGGACAACAGAGTGGGAGCCTGTCTCAGAAGAAAGAAAGAGAGAGAGAGAGAGGAGAGAGGGAGGAAGGGAGGGAGGAGGGAGGGAGGGAGGGAGGAGGGAGGGAGGGAGGGAGGGAGGGAGGAAGGGAGGGGGGAGGGAGGGAGGGAGGGAGGGAGGAAGGAAGGGAGGAAGGAAGGAAGGAAGGAAGGAAGGAAGGAACATAGGAAGGAAGAGAGAGAGAGAGAGAGACCCAGTGCAGGCAGGCAGGAATAGAAGAAGATTTAGGGTCATTTCCACTGCTTTGGAAACGGTACACTGCCAGCACCAGAAGGATGGAAGGAGAACATCTTCAAAAGTGGCATCTTTAGGGTTATGGCCTTGACGCTTCACCTCTCCACTCTCTCCTGCCCCACTCCCCGCCACAGATAGACAAGGGATTCTCCTGAACAGTCAACAGTTGTGAGAGTTTAAGACCTACTTACTTGTGTAGCTGGAGACCTTGGGACCTTCAGTCCAGGATTGAGACTCCCTTTGGCTTCGTCACTTTGGCATATAAATTGGACTTTTATATAAAAATGGACCTACCTGCCACCCAGTCCTTCCCTGACTACTCAAGCCTTTGCTCTGGAGGAGTCAGTCTCCTCTGTGTGATAGCTGTGGCTGCAACAGGCCACTCCGACGTGGGCCTTCTAGGAGGGTCTTCCCGGGTGTCACTGTCTCCAGGGCAGGGCTGTCATATCTTCAGGAGGGCCGTTTGTGACCAAGCGGGCCGTGAAATATAATGACAGCACGTGCTGTGTGCCACAGGTGCTGTTCTGAGAGCCTTACATGCAAAACCTTCTTCCATCTTCACAGCAACTCTGGGAGGAAAGTGTGGCTAATCTGTACCAAACGAAGGCACTGAGGAACAGAGAGGTTGGGGAGCTTGCCCACAGTCACAGAGCTAATCAGTGGCTGAGGTCTGAAGCCAGGCACAATGACTCATCACCTGAGCCCTTAACCCTGCACCATCCAGCCTCTGTGCGTCATTCCAAGACCCATGTGGTCTGGTTGGTTTTACAGTCCTTGTCAGTCCCCCGTCATGAAACAGGACACTGAAGACCCTTTAGACAATCAGCTGGTCCAGCCCTCTCATTTTATCCTGGCAGAAACTGAGGCCCTGGGGAAAAGAAATGACTAGTCTCCTGGCCAGTGGCAGAGAAATTGAACAAAATCAGGTACTCTCCCACCTCTTGCCTTGGCGTTATTTGTTATGCCCCGACCCTCTCAATTTGGGAAGAAAGCACAGCTGAGAAACTGATTTGTAAGTCTCAAGAGGTCGGAGCCAGATTTAGCTTCCTCTCTCTGGTGTATGTATATCTTAAAGGGCCAATGGATGGCTGTCTAACGATATAATTCCAGGCAGAATTAGTTGGTGGGGCAGGGAGGGGTCCTGTCCACTGACAGGCGTATCAGCCCACACCTAATGAAAACGATCATGCATTAAGCCCTGTTGCATACCAGGAACTTCACACCCACTCTTTTAACACTCACAACAACCCTGCGCAGTAGATATTCTCAGTGTTGTCTCCATTCTCAAGGTGGGGAAATGAGCCACCAAGAGGCTGCATGACTTGAAGTAACAGCTCCACGGCCTTTTCTTATTCCACCCACTGTTACTGGCACAGAGCAGTGCTTCCAGAAGGTGTTCCCTGGACCAGCAGCATCAGCTTCACCTGGAAGCGTGTTAGCAACGCAAACTCTCAGTTCCCACTCCAGGCCCACTGAATCAGACTCTGGGGCGTGGGGCCCAGCAGTCCGTGCGCTAATAAACCCACCAGGCAATTCCAATGCGTGCCTCAGTTTGAGACCCACCAGCAAACAGGGGTGCTGCCGAGCCCAGCAAAAGAAAAATCAGCTCAGGGCTTCTAAATTGCAAGGGTAGTTTGAATTTAGTTCTTTTGGTACCTGAGTCTCAAGGTGTGAGTGGCAGCCAGCCCTGCCCAGGCCCCCTCAAAAGAGAGTTTCTTCGTCCTCATGACATCACCAGGAACACTAGAAGGTCCTGCATCAGTTTCCTCCTCTTCTATTTTCTTAGCCATGTTGCACTTTTCCAAAACACCTTGGCCCTTGTTGAGCATGTGATGAATTCTGACGAACAAAATAACTCCCTGGAGGATGGGGATATTTTTAATTGAATTGTAGAAGCCAAGAACTGCCAAATAAAGCCAGGTTTTCTACATTCCGTGGCAACAGGTGGTTTAGTTTTCCCTCCTAATCCTGAAACCTGGGCTTAGTCTCAGCCAGGAACACCAGCTTGGGCTTCACCTTCCAGATCTTCGCCGCCTCTTCCAGCCAGTTAAAAATCCCTGCTGCTACCATTACCTATTTTCAGCTCCCAACCAGTTCCTTTGTCTGCCAGACACTGTCTTGCTATCATTAAAAAAAAAGAAGGTTGAGATGATGAAATTCATTTTGATCACAGGCGTGTAGGACGCTTCATTTCCCTGCAACACAAACTGATTCCACGCACAGATCAATGTCAACAAGCAATTTTATGCAAGATTGTACCTGTTTCTACAGATGCAGGGAACATCCATCCTTTCTCCCCAACCCTGGTGAGGTATTTGCTGCAGACCCTGCAGAAGCTCACAGGAAAGAGGGGGAAGCCTGAGCAAAACCGGTACCACTCGTGATCCACACGCCCGTCAGCGGCACCTCCTGAGGCAGGTCCGGTCATGCTTGGCTGGAAGCAGTCTAATGGGTGCCAGTTGCTCTAGTTCTCACCATTCACTCACTTGCATGTGCAGTGGGAGGAAGAGGGGGCCTGTGCCCTCCACACGGCCTCACTGCCTGGAGTCTGGAAGCCTCGGGGCCATTTGCAAGTCCATCACAGGTCTCGGTGTCAGCTCCAGATAATCTTGGCAGCAAAGCAGGCTGAGTAATCCTGGGCCGTTGGGTAGAACTTCCAAAGGCACAGGCCACTGAGGCTCCTTCTCCAGCTGCCGGCATGCAGTCATTCCTGGTCATCTCTCACTCACTCATTCATCCCACAAAACAGTGATGGGGTGCCCAGACACCAGGGAGGCAGAGATTAAAAGAACTGCCCTATCCTGAAGGAGCCTGTAGCCTCGTGGGAGAGACAGGCAGGTGAATGTTATGACACAGGGAGATAAACGCAATGGTCGACAGGAGGTGGGTTCCGGGGACAGCGGAGGTCAGGGAAGACTCCCAGGGAGGATGAGAGCTACACAGAGACCTGCAGGGCTGGGGCTGGGCAGCAGGAAGAAATAACAGCATGCACCAAAATGGGGGCGTGAGAGCCAGGCTGCAGTAGGGGACCACACTGGGGAAGGGGCGAGAGAAGCTGGAAGCAGACAGGGCCTCGTTTGCTTTGCTGAGGAACTTGGGTTTCACACTAGGGATGTGGGGAGCCCTGGGAGAAATGTGAGCAGGGGCATGAGCCATGGGGCCAAGTGAGCAGCCTAGAAGGATGGCTCTGAAGATGGTTTGGAGGCAGGGAGACTGGTGAGGAGGCTACTGCTGCTAACAGCCATGGTGACAAAGGGTGAAGCCCTAAACGGAGGCCGTGGGCATGGGGAGGGGAGAGGTTGGCAGAGCCCGGGGCCGTGGAGAAGCAGCAGGGCCGTGGCCAATGTGGGAGGGAGCCAGGCAGCCAGCGCACAGCCAGTGGTCTCTGAGCTGATGAGAATTCAGAATATGCATGTGCTTCAGGCCCCATGTGTTGTGCTCCATCTACCAAATAAACACGTATAGATTTTCCATTTCAGGGGCAGGGAGGTGCTGGATTCAGGGACATTTCATCCGAAGAATCTATCAAACTAGACATTGTCAAATATTTACTCAAGCAAGTTAAACTGTTAGCTAGCTAGAGCCACCGGAATGGGGGCAGCCACCTGGACAGTGGTTGTTGAGTGGGGGATAGGGCCCAGTTTCAGGTCAGTGAGGAGGGACAGCTGCGATGGATGAGGGGCTCCTCTGGAGGAAAGAGTCCACCTGGGGCGGGTGATGGAAGCCAAGAAGACGGTGTTTCCAGAAGGGAGCAATTAACCATGTCGATGCTGCCAGGGGGCTGGGATGAGGACAGAGAGAGGCCGTTGGATTTGGCCACATAGCAGCCAGCAGTGGCCGTGACAAGGGAAGTGTTAATGGTGCCCTGGGGTTGGATGCTTGAGTGGAGCAGGTTGAAGAGTGATTGGAGATGAGGAAGTGGAGGCAGCAAAGAGGAGAGAAAAGGGGCAGTGTCTAGAGAGTGACGAGGGCTCAAGGCAGGGTTCTAATTTGTAAGATAAAAAAGACAAGCACTGGGTGCCCCTGAGGATGATTCAGTAGAGGGGAGGCATGGTCGCTATCTGAAACAACACCTCAAACTTCACGTGCCCATGATGAAGACTCCATCTCTCCTCCAGCATGTGTCTGCACCATGATGCACTCACACTAGAGAACGGTACCTCCAGGCCCCTGGGCGCTCCAGCCAGAGCTCCAGGATGCACCAGTGATGCCTCCCTTTCCTCACTTCCCACATTCCCTGCATCTCGAGTCCCATCTGTTCTTCCTCTAAGATGCAGCTAGATCATTCATTCAGTTTGTTTCCACTGCTCCTGCCTTAGCCCAAGCCCCATTATCTGTAGCTTGGACCTCTGCAGTAGCATCCTAACTGGGCCCCTGCTTCTGTCTTGTTCCCTGCCCCGCTGCCATTCATTTTCTCCCCAACAGCCAGAGAAATCTTCTTAGAAGAAGCAGGACCCTGTCACTCCTCTGATCATACCCTCTATTATGACCCAGTGCATTCAGGATAAACTCCCAAATCCTTCTCATGACCCACAAAGCTGACGGACTGAGCCCCTGACTGCCTGCCTAGCCCCACAGTCACCGTTCTGCCTATTACTGTCTGCATTGCAACCTTGTGGACCCTGCCTAGGTCCTTGAAAGCTCCTGCCTGCCACGAGCCTTTGCATATGCTTCCTCCCTTAGCCCACCTGAAAGCTCTCCCCTCTCTCCTTCCTTTGGCCACCTCCTACTCATCTTTCAGGCCTCAGCTCAAATGTCATTGTCCCCAAAGAGTCCTTTCCAGACATACAGTATAAAATATATCTCCTTTGTCCTCTCCTGGAACTGTCGTTTCCCTACATAGAACTCGTCATGACTATAGGTAAAGAATTATTTTTGACTCTGTGTTTAATGCCTGTCTCCCCCACCAAGACAGAGACTATGTTGCTTGCCCCTTACACCGGGTCCATAGCACAGCCTTGCACACGGGAGCCACTCAGTGCATGCTGCTGAAAGAGTCAACCAGCCACTGCCGCGGGGCACAAAAAGCACCAAAAAGGGGAAGGCAGGAGGTCAGCAATATGGACCCCTGCTGTGGGCTCCAGGTGCCCAGGCCAGCTCTGAACCTGCAGAGTGACCACAGAGCCCCCATGCTGACTGCCCACGGATGCACCAATAGGCTCACCTGTGTAACTGTGTCCACATGCTTCTCCTTGGCCTCTCACAGGTCCCCACCAAGCCATCTGGGTAAGATCACAGCCCCTAGGAAGACATGCATTAGTGCCAGCCACTGAGCAGCAGAAAGCCAGGGAGAGGTGGGGGAGAGGAGGGCACAGGGGGCCACCTGCCCCAGGAGATGTCAGCAAGGAATGAGATGTGTGCAGCACCCCTGCAGGGCTGGCTGTCTTGTGTACTTCAGTCTCACATGTAATAAAAACATAATGGTACAATGGTTCATATTGCACAAGCTTGAGAAGATGAGGTCATTGCATACGTAGTGAAGCACTTAGAGCCATACTCAGTACAGAGAGCTCGGAGGGAACTCCCCCCATTGAGTAAGGGACCTCCCTGCCACCCACGCACACACAGGAGTGAAGAGAAGAGAGCCCAGTGGGGCAGGGACAGGCCTCACAAGATTAGGAAGCTGAAAGCCTGCTCTCCCTAGCTGTGGGAGCATGGGGCAAGCCCTACGTGGCCTTAGTTTTGTCTTCTGTAAAACGAGGAGATGATACACCAGAAAAGACCACCCGGGAGGAGAGATGACTCCGGGCCGCCCTGGGTGGAGGCTGCAGGATGGATTTGGTAAACTGCCCGCACTCAGCTCCCCATGAGGATTCCAGGGCAGCAAAGAAGGCTGGAAAGTGGGGATTAGGAGTGCTGGTAGATGCTGCAAAAGAAGAGAAGCGACAGGACAGAGAGTGAGAGAAGGGGAGGGAGCAAAAGAGGGCAGGGTGCAGGCAGAAGCTTATGCTCCGGGAGTGAACAGAGGAAGCTCATGCTGGAGAGGGCCAAGGCTTATAGGTGCTTCCAGGGCCACAGGGGACAGGGACCCTGGAATGAGCAGGGCTTATGGTAGACAGCACAGTCCCATCCCAGCCACCTTCCCCAGGATGACACAGGCCCCAACAGGAAGGCAAACAGTGATTCCCCCAGAGGAGGGTGGGGATGAAGCCACTGGCCAGCCAGGAGTGCTGCTGTGGTTGTCTGCCCCCTGCCGTTGGGAGCATCTGCAGTGCTTCAGAGATGGTCGGTGCCTCTGAGTCCCAGTCCTGAGAAGTCACCTGGTCCAACCCCCAGCTCTCCAGCGAGGAAGTGGCCTCCTCAGGCAGGAGGGTAGAGGGTCCCACCACTCAGCACAGCTTCCTCCCTTCCAGCTGGGGATTTCACAGCCAGAAAATGTCATTTTTCCCCCAGGGTCTGAGAAACCCAGAATAGCACCTGTTCATGAAACACAGATACCCTGTGATGGCAAATGCAGGGAAGGGAGGAAGGCAGGACGACAGGTGCATAGCCAGGGAAAGAACTACACCTGCTTATGCCTCCATCCACCCCTCCCTCACCACCCCCACGCAAAAGTAGCCCCGATAGCTAGGTGGGGACCCATGCGCCTGAGGACTGCTGCCTGGTGGCCTGTGAGTTGCTGGACTCACTTTAAAAGCCACAGTGAGGCCCACCCTTGCACTCAGCTCAGTCTTTGGTTTCACAATTTAGGAACAACCTGGAGATCTTGCAGAGAATGCTGATTCCCAGGCCTTGCCCCCAAATATTCTAATTTGCTGGTTCTGGGGTGCGGTCCAGCGAGCTGCATTTCAACAAGCCACCTTATGACTTGGCTGTGGGGTCCTGAGAGCACACACTGGAAGATGTTGGATGAGAGGCCCTTCCAGCTCCACAGCCCGAGTGTCGGCCCCTGCAGCCCTCCCCGCTTCGAGGCCCACGAGGGGTGTATTCAACTCCCATTCTGTGGGCCGACCTTTCAACCTGGCTGCTTCTCCCATCCCGGTCCTTGGCTCTCAGGCTCTCGGCTCACTACTGGGGCTTTTAGCAGCAGCCCTGAGCAAGTGAACAGCTGCTCGTCACCTGAGTGAAGGGCTGGAAACTAGGCCATCGTGCTTGGCTGGGCAGATCCCACCCTCACCAGCTGCTCCCGCTGCCTCCTGCGGCAGCCTGCCCCCACGGTGCCCTGGGCCTCCCGGCACCCCCACCATTGCAGGGTGAGACCTGGTCCACAGCTCTGGGGCAGAAGGCACTCAGAGAGAGGCTGTGGGAGGAACGCAGATGTGGGAAGCTGGGTGCCACGACCTCAGCGTTCAGAAACAGGGAAGGGGTGGGGTGCATGACAGATGCGGGCAAGTCCTGGGGAGCAGCAGGATGCCACTCAGAGGGACCAAGGGCCATTCTGGGGCCCTCTGAGGACCCAGGCCTCTTTCTTGGCCTCATAAGAGTCAGCGCCCCTGGGCTGAGAGGAAGGGATCTGGCCGCTCCATGTCGCCCCCACCACAGTCCGCTGCGCACTTCACATCTTCGTCTCTACCAGACTTCTTCTGTCTCTTCCTCTTCCCCTCCTGTCCCTTTCTCTCCTCGTGTCTCTCTGTCTTTCCCCCTTCCTCCCTCTGTCTCTGTTTTTCGCTTCTTCTTTGTCTCACTCTCTGGTCTTGCTCCCTTTTTGGGATCTCTCTCCTGCCTTTTCCTCCTTGCCTGTCTCTCCCTTTCTCTCCTTGCTCTCTGTCTGTCTAATTAGACTTTCCTTGTCCTTCGCTGCCCCTTTCCATCTCTCTGGCCCACATGCTCTGACTCCCTCGCTGCGTGACCACACTAGTTCACCTCCTCCAGGCTCTGTCTCTGTACCCATCGGACCACAGCCCCTTGGTCACCAGCCCCGGACATGTCACTGTGTGGCTCTGCTGTGCCCAGTTGCTGACTCCTGATGGGCTGGGCTACGGGAACACACGGATGTGGCCGCATAGGGCCTTTGGCACTCACGTACAGCTGCAGAGGGTGCAGGGTGGAGGTGAGGAAGGCCACCGGGAAATCAGAGCAGCCTCTCGCCTGGCTGGCCCTGGAGGCCCCTGTTCCCCAGCCGGCAGCTCAACCTCGAATGCCCTGATCCTGGTGCTGCCGATTCTCATGCTTGGGCAAGATGCTGGCCTCCACCCCTAGCCCCACCCTCACCTGCCCACTGTCCCGGCCAGCAAGCCTGAGAGGAGTGGGCTTTGACCAAGCCAAGGACAACTCACAGCCTGAAAGATGGCCATGGGCCCTGCCTTCGGGAGGAGGGAAAAGGAAAGAGGAGGAGAGACTCCCAGCTCCCTCTCGGCACCCCCTCCCTTCCTAAGGGTCTTTGGTGATGCGCTTTCCTCCTTGTTCTCCCCAGAAAACTGTGGGAGGCAGAGTCCATGGGCCACCAGGCCCTGACCACCTCCACTGTGGTGTCTCCCCTTGTTTTCTCCTAAAAACTGACAGCAGAGTTGGGGGTCTCCAAGTCTTCTAGGCAGTGGGCACAGAATGGAAGCTGAGGTCATGGAGGAAGTGGGTCCTCAGAGCTCATGTCACCATCACAGGGCCACTCAGCAGGCGTTTTCTGTGCCCTTGATGTGCTGGGCAGGCAGGCCAGGGGACCGTCGGAGCAGAGTGGGACTGCTTGCCGGCAGTGGGCAGTGTCAGGGGCAGTGTGCAGGGGCTGTGCCAGGGCCGGTGGGAGGAGACTGGGGTGAGTGGGTGTAGAGTGGGCAAACGTCAGCTCCAAGAGCCCAATCTAACGCGCTTGGTCTGCGTCTCCCAAAGGGAGAGCAACGCCCAGGGGACATTGGGTCCCCTGCTTTACCAGGCCTGGACTCCTGCCTTGCTGCACATGGCCGTGGGGACAGGGCATCCCAAAGGAGGGTGAGGCAGGGTGAGGGGACTGGGAGGGTTCGGCCTCAGACCCTGCAGTGCAGAGTCCCCTGGATCGGGCTAGACCAGAGGAAGGCGCCTGCTTAGCTGGGGGAACTGGCATGTGAACACACACACACACATACACACACACACACACACACACACACACACACACTCTGAAGCTCGGGATATTCACAGGCAAAACCCCCAGGGTGGGAGGCAGCATTTCAGAGGTAGCAAGGCCCTTGGGGAGCAGGGACTCCAGCCTCCTCCCTTTTCAGAAGGTCACACAGAGGCCCCAGGAGTGAGTGGGTGAGCCAGAGTCACACCAAGTTCACAGGAGGGCCTGGACCAGAATCTGGCCCTGCGTGTCACGCTGTCCCCTCACGTTAAGCTCCCACCACAGCCTCCTCTGAGGGCTGGGGCAGCTGCGGGGAGAGGGGCTGCAGAAAGCCCCAGGGGCTTGAGGGGCTCTGCTCCAACTATTCAGCCTGCAGCAGAAGGGATCCAAGGTAGGACTCAGCCCCCTCAAGACCTAAATGAGAAAGTGAAATTTAAACCTGGGAGAAACACAGGCTCCTAGCAGTTCTCTGAAAGAACAGAAGAATCAATGGTGTTTACTGTATTATTTATGTTGAAAGCTTTGCTTGGGATACTCTGAGGTTAAGAAGGAAGGAATTGGGATTTGGAGTCAGAAGATCCGAGTTCAGCCTCCCTCCACCCCTGTGTCCTGGGCCACCAAAGCCTCTCCTGGCCTCAGGGTTTGCTCTGAAAGGGCTACTGTGGCAGGTGAGAGGAGATGGTCCTCTTGGGGCATTAAAGGGAGACCCCCGGGGGTGAGTAGCCTGAGGGGCCCTGCACCTGTCCTGGCTGGGAACGGAGGCCAGCAGGAATGGGTGTTGGAGGGTGCTTAGGGGGCCGTCTGACCTCACACCCTCCGTGCCTGCCCTCAGCTGCGTGGTGGACGAGATGGACTTCTCCAGCATGGAGCTGGACGAGGCCCTACGCAAGTTCCAGGCACACATCCGTGTGCAGGGGGAGGCCCAGAAGGTGGAGCGGCTCATCGAGGCCTTCAGGTAAGGCCACTTCCCAGCTCCACTCCCCAGCAGACCCCAGGGTGGGGAAGCCAGGCCGCTGTGAGCCTGGGAGACAGGAGATGCTATCAGGAGGGTTGGACATTGGGCCAGAAACACCCCTTCTGGTGTGAGCAGAAGGATGGGCTGGGGAGAAAGGAGTGAAGGGAAGAAAAGGGACCGATCCCTCGAGCTCCCCAGGCTGGAAATGTGGGGCATTTCGGGGTGTGGGGAAGAAGACCAGAGTATGGGACAGACACTGGTCTCCCTGGACCTCAAGACTTCGGAGAGCTGGGATACCCCCTGGACACCCCCCTCCTTTGTTGGGCCCGGGGGAGGGTGGGCCGGGGCTCAGCGTCCGCTCTGCCTCTGACCCCCCACAGCCAGCGCTACTGCATGTGCAACCCCGAAGTGGTGCAGCAGTTCCACAACCCCGACACCATCTTCATCCTCGCCTTCGCCATCATCCTCCTCAACACCGACATGTACAGCCCCAACATCAAGCCTGACCGGAAGATGATGCTGGAGGACTTTATCCGAAACCTTCGAGGTGAGGAGGTGGGCGCCGGGGCAGGAGGGGCAAGGCCACGGCTCAGTCCCCGTTCTGTGCAGCGTGCATTCTACATGAGTCTGAGCCCCCATCACAGATCGTCAGCTGCTCTCTGGGCCTGGTCACCCATAGCAAGCTGGGAACATTCCTTGTGAGGCAGGTGGCTGGGGAGTTTCCGGCACGCAGCCTGCCACCGCCACCGTTCTACCAAAGAGCAAGCGCCCTTGGGCAGTGCCTCTTGCCCTCCGTGGAACATGGTCGGCCTCTAGGCCCCTGACACCAGAGCTGGTGGCTCAAGCGGTGCCAGCCCTTCCCGTCCGCAACTTACGAGGAAGGAGCCAGGAGCAGGGCCTTCAGGTCCTAGGTCCATTCAAGTCAGCAGATAACTGTATGGCACCAGCCGGCAAGTCTTTCTCTCATCGATGCAGCGCGCTGTCTGGCAGGGAGCAAACCGGGACTGGCAGAGTGTGATGTGTGCTCAACTTTTTTTTTTTTTTTACCCTTTAAAAGAATCAAAGTTATACATCCACATAATTTAATAAAGTCAAATAATCCTACAAGGCTTATCACAGAAAAAAATTAGTCCCTGCCCCTCTCACCGCTCACCTTCTCCAGAGGCATCAACTTTTGACTTTTTTTTTAGCTATTTGCCTTTCTTCTGTATCGATAAACCGCATGCTTCTGCTTCTTTGTTTTTTTCTATCCCTTTTTTTAACTGGCATAAAGTCCAGACTGTGAGTGTGTAAGCCTGAAGTTTGATGAATGTGTACGGTCATGTGCACTGTGTCATCACACCCAGATCCTGATCTGGATCATTTTCACCTGCCCAGAATGTTCTCTCCTGTCCCGTCCCAGTCAACACCTTTGCCCAAGAGTAACAACTATTCTGCCTTTTATCACCATTGACGAGTCCCGCCAGTCCTTGAACTTCATCTAAATAGGGCCATACAGTATTTATACTTGGTATCTGGTCTCTTTTATACACTGCTCCTTGTTAATTATTACTTCGGTCGCCCAGGCTGGAGTGCAGTGGTGCAATCTCAGCTCACTGCAACCTCCACCTCCCAGGTTCAAGCAATTCTTATGGCTCAGCCTCCCAAGTAGCTGGGATTACAGGCGTGCACCACCACACCCAGCTAATTTTTATATTTTTAGAACAGATGAGGTTTCACCATGTTGAACAGGCTGGTTTTGAACTCCCAACCTCAGGCGATCCGCCTGCCTCATCCTCCCAAAGTGCTGGGATTACAGGCATGAGCCACCACGCCTGGCCCTTGTTAATTATTTTTATTTTAAGCATTATCTATTAATTCCCCATTACAGAATGTAAGGATTTAGTCCTCTTTCATCCACCTTCTCCGACCCATCCCACTCACGTCAGTGCTCGTGTTATTAAGGCTCTGCACACACACTCCAAAGCTGAGTCTGCAAGTGCAGAATGATTGCAGCTCCCTTCTATCTATACTTTCCTTGGAGTTAATGCTTCTCTTTCCATTTGCTTAACTCTCTGAGGACCTCCCCTGATTCAGCCCTAACTTCCCACCCTACGTGTCAAGCTCCTCTCCATACACCCAGACCCGGGAGGTGGTGCAGGAGCGTTATCTTCCAGGAGCCTCTGGTCCTGCTCCAGTCTGGACAGTGGCGGGGCCAGGGCACAGCCAGCATCCTGGGCCCTCCTTCCCTTGCTCTCATGATAGATTCCTGCTTCCTGCATGTCACAGCTTCCTCATTTTTCGTTTACTTCCAGAGAAAAGGCCATTTTTGAGAACTTGCATTTCTGAATGTATCTTTTTCTGTCTTTGCCCTTGGTTGGGAGTTTGGCTGGGGATAGAATTCCAGCCTCAAAACACGCCAATCGGGATTTCAAAGGCATTGCTGCATTGTCCTTTAGCTGCCAGTGCTGCATTGTCCTTTAGCTGCCAGTGCTGCTCTGCCATCCCAGCTGCTGGCCTTTTGTCTGTTACTCTTTCTCTCTCTCTGAAAGCTTGCAGGTTCTTCTGTCTGCCCTTCGTGTTCTGGATGTTCACAATGATGTGCATTGCTACAGTTCTTCTTCCATCCACCATGCCCAGCGCTGGACTGGTCCTTTCCATCTAGAAGCTCATGTCCTCTGGTCATGGGAAGTTTTCTTAAATGTTGTATTTGATCATTTCTGCCCTCCAGTTTCTCTGGACTCTCTTTCTTGAACTCCTGCTATTCTGTTGGTGGATTTCCTAGTTTGATCCTCGTAACTTTTATAGTTTTCTACCTGCCATCTTTGTTTACTTCCTTGACTTTCTGGAAAATGTCCCTCAGTGCCGTCTTTCCTGTCTCCTACCAAGTTTTTCATTCATGCTGTCATATTTTTCATTCTCAATAGCTCTCTTTTGTCCTCTCAATGTTCCTCTTTTATAGCATTTTATTCTTGCTTTGTAGATGCAGTATCTTCTCTCATCTCGGTGAAGATATTAATATTGGTTTGTTTGTTTTTCTCCCTGCTTGCCTCTATTTCTTTTCTTTTTTTTTTTTTTTTTTGAGACGGAGTCTCGCTCTGTCGCCCAGGCTGGAGTGCAGTGGCGCAATCTCGGCTCACTGCAAGCTCCGCCTCCCGGGTTCACGCCATTCTCCTGCCTCAGCCTCTCCGAGTAGCTGGGACTACAGGTGCCCGCCACCATGCCCGGCTAATTTTTTTGTATTTTTAGTAGAGTCGGGGTTTCACCGTGGTCTCGATCTCCTGACCTCGTGATCCGCCCGCCTCGGCCTCCCAAAGTGCTGAGATTACAAGCGTGAGCCACCGCGCCTGGCCGCCTCTATTTCTTCTGGAGTCCTTTCTTCTGTTTTTTCCCGTATTTCTTTCTCTTTCCTGGTATAGACTTTCCAAATACAGTTGATGAAATCTGGTTGTTCATTCGTATTTAAGAGTGAGCCACCAGAAAGCTGATGAATGACTCTGTGAACACAGGTGGAGGCTGCTGGCTGGTGGGCTTTCTTGTAGGGTGATTTAGTTCAGCCATTTCACTGGGAGACCCCCACTGCAGTATCTGGAGATATTTCTTTCTTGTTTTGCCTGATACCCAGAAGATAAATGTCCAATCTGTTGCCCAGAATGTATGATTCTGGCTGCCAGAGCTCTGAGGTCTTTAAGTGGGAAGTGGGGTTGAGGGTTAATATATAGGTATCAACTTCACCCCCAGTTTTCAGCAGAGTCTCACCCTTGGCTGGGTGTGGGGCCCCTCATCTCAGAGTTCCAGAGAATGGACCCCCAGTCTTCTGCGGGAGTGAGGAGGGGACAGGGAAGCCCAGCAGCTTTCTAACCCATTTTCAACCCGTTTTCCTATTTCCAGCCCACCTTCACCTTCGCTTTTAGGGGCTGCTGTTACCACCAGCTCTAAGCCCTTTGGTGGCTGTGTCGTGTTCGAGCGGCTTCTAGCCTCTCTCCTGGTCTAGGTTTCAGCTTTCTCAGGTTTGCTAAATCCATCCACGTATTTATCCACTTGCCAGGTCCTGGGGTGCCTGTGCCTTTGCTCCTGTTCTCTGTCTTTGTGGGTTTATGCTTTTCTAAAAGATTCCTTTCTCCCGAGTATTCAGAAGCAGAGGACGCAGGCAGCCTGGCATCCATATACTCAGCCTTTCTCCTTGCTTTTTCTTACCCGCAGCCTGATTTCTTTCAGCCTCCTTGGCTGCTGCATGGCTCATTTGCCTGACTTTAAAACCAAGTTCAGATGTGGAAGAAGCCAGAACAGGCAGGGAGCTGTGCGTGGAAGGCATGGCGTCCTTTCAGTAGCTGGGAACACTCCTTTGAGAGATGCTTGCCAAAGTTGTTTTATTTTTAATTTTTCCCTCTTATAAAAGAAGCGTATAGTCATTAAAGAAAGATTTGGAAATAGTAGAAAGAAGATATTTTAATCGCCTGTTTCTCCAAAAGAAATGTGTTTTCTTGTTGGCATATTTCCTGCCAGTGTTTTTTTGTTGCCCGAGGTTTATCATTACTATGAAGCAGGAGGTGGGACAGGGGTGTCCTCGCCTGCACTGCCAGGGGTCTGTCTGCTCCCCCGCTGCTCCCAGTGAGGGAGGAATCTCTTCAAAGACTAAGCCCTCAACGCCATGCTCCCTACTGGAGGGGAGAGGAGAGCCCAGGGGGAGGAAGATCCAAAAGAGAATGAAACAGAACCTCCTTATGAGGCTGGAGCGGTGGGGCGGAGCTGGGGGGTGAGACAAACACAAGGAAGACGACAGAACTGCAGAGGCACAGAGGGTTAGCAGGGACATGGAGGCTGTATTTGCCATCAGGACAGAGGCCTGGGAGGTGGGCGCGAAGACTCTGGTTGAGGAACGTCAGGAGGTGAGGCAGGAAATGTGTGTTGGGGCCATATCATATCATTAGTTTTGGTGCCTGGCTAAGGAACTTGTTCTTAATTGAATGGGTATGAGGCACCAGCCATTGAAGGCATGGCAAAAGCAAGGCCACCCCGGGGAGCTCCAGGCTGGATGGGGGTCTCTTCTGTCTGGCTCCAGGGCTCTGACACCCTCCCTCCCAACCCCACCACCGCCCCTGCCCACTCCACGTTGTTAGGTGTGGACGATGGTGCTGACATCCCCAGGGAGCTGGTGGTAGGCATCTATGAGAGGATACAGCAGAAGGAGCTCAAGTCCAATGAGGACCACGTCACGTACGTCACCAAGGTGGAGAAGTCCATTGTGGGCATGAAGACAGTGAGTGTCCACAAGCCACCTATCTCCCGTCTCCTTTCCTTTCTTCCTGGCATCTCCTCCCATTCTCCTCCTTACCTTTCCAAAACTCTTGTTTCGTATTCATTCACGTGATAGTTGTGGAGTACCTACTGTGTGCCGGACACTGCATCTCTTTTTTTTTTTCTTGCCTGATTTCCTCATTGCCTCTTGCCACCAGATACTGCAGCAGGAGAGACGGAGATGAGACGTCAAGAAGGACTGCCCAGTGCTCTAGGGTGGAAGCATCTGGGTGGCCAGATGAGATTTAGTATCCCTTTCCCAGGACAGCATGACTACCAGGCATTCCTGGATGGTCCTGATGAGTAGAAGGCAGGAAATGGGCTCAATAGGCTCTAGGCTGTAGCATCACCGTAGATTTGCCCTATTGGTAGTGACCTGTGTCCCAGGCAGCATGTTCCAAGCCTGCCATGATTTTTAAAGTGGGCCTCCTCTGTAGGCTACTACACTTTATACTATAAAGGATGTCATGGGGGTTCCAGTTCCTCCTCCTCATATTGTTGCCTCAGGGGACGGTGTGGGAGAGTTTGGAGACCTCTTCTGAGGCTCTGCACCGGGTTCCGTCCACCCAGTCTGTGCAGGGACAGCCTTTTCTGCTTTGAGAGCCTTTATTGCTGAGGTCTTAGCATCTGTCGGGTTGCAGGCAACTGGTTTGTCTTACACGCTGGAGTAGATGCCAGGTATCTCTGTGATCCCTTCACTCTTGCACACTTGCATCTGTGCAGTAGAGAAAGGGTGGAGGTGTCATATCTGCAGGCCGCAGCCTGGGACAGGGATGCTGTCAAGGTTATGGAGGGAAGCAGGTTGACAGTGGCTGGACTGGAACAGCCTGAAAGCTCTTCTCAATTTCCTATTCCTGTCCCTCTATCACCTCATTTACTGTGGCTTAGTGGACCCCTTCTCCTCTGGCCGTGCTCCCCAAGAAGCATGACAGGGATGAGCCCTGGGACAGGGGGTGAGCATGTGAGGGAAAGAGCCTCAGACAAGGAGAGAGAAGGATGAGAGTCAAGTCCAGGCCCCACCACAGAACCGGGGCCCCTCCTCTCCCTCCACAGAACCGGGGCCCCTCCCCTCCCTCCACAGAACCGGGGCCCCTCCCCTCCCTCCACAGAACCGGGGCCCCTCCCCTCTCCCTCCATAGAACTGGGGCCCCTCCCCTCTCCCTGGGCCCCCGTCTCCTCTTCTGGAAAATGGGCGCGTAGGTGGGGAGGCCTGGAGGCCTCTGGTCTCACCTGCTGAGCGCCACGCCCGCGTGCAGGTGCTGTCGGTGCCCCACCGCCGCCTGGTGTGCTGCAGCCGGCTCTTTGAGGTGACGGATGTGAACAAGCTGCAGAAGCAGGCGGCGCATCAGAGGGAGGTGTTCCTGTTCAATGACCTGCTGGTGGTGAGTGGCCCCCGCTCCGGGACTGGGCTGGGCTGGGGCTGCCTGCCGCCCTGATCAGCCTGGGCAGGGTCCCTGAAGTGGGCAGGAAAGGACGCCCAGAGGTTTCAGACAGAATGCCTGTTCCGTGGGACGGATCTGCCTTCATGGTGCTTTCACACCGTGGGCGTGAGGGGGCTCAGGCAGACATGCTAATTCCTACTTCGTAAGTCATGACACCGTCAGATGATCTGCTCATGGTTGCACAAACTGTTAACGAACTAGATCCCAGACCATTGGCCTCTCCACGTTACAGGAAGTCCCGGGCAGGGAGTGCACAGGGCTGTGCCTCACACCCCAGGGCCTGGAACAGGGCCTAGGCGGAGCATGCTCTGTCCCTGGGCCTAGGCGAGGCTGGTGTATCTGTGTGTGTGTGTGTGCACGCGTGCACACATACACACATCTGTACCCACAGATACTTTTTTTGCTCTTTAAAAACAAGTATCCATTCAACAAATATTTAATGTGTCGACCATGTGCCAGGCATCATTGTAGGTCTGGAAAACTGGTGAGCAGGACTGGAGCAGGGCTTGTGTCTCCCTCACACCGGCCCTCTCTATCCATGAGCCACGTTGGCACTGCCTCTAAAGTGATCACAAGCCTGAACGACCTCTCACCACCTCCACTACTACAGTCTCTCCCCACCTCTAGGGTTCACCCCCCTGAGAGCAGCAGCATGATCTCTCTGGAGTGCACATTAGGCCACGTGTCCCCCTCCCCTAACCTGCCTCCCTGCCCTCTTCTCAGCCCTGTGAGCCGCCTGCCTCCTGTGGGCCAGGCCTTTGTACTTGCTGCTCCTTCTTGCAAAGCTCCTCCAGACCTTGCACCCTCCTCTTGCCTTCCTGGCCTCCTTCTTTTCATTCAAGTCTCAAATCACTTTTGATTCCTTACCCTATTTCATTTTCTTCAAAACACTTAGCACCTTGGTTTTGTTTTTTTGCTGTTATGCTTTATTGTTTGATCACCTGATGGACGCTGTGAAACTCCACATTCCATAAGCACCTTAAGGGCAGGGGCTCTGTCCTGAGTTCTCCTGTATCTCCAGGGCTCAGCTCACAGAAGGTGCTGAATAGAAATTTGTTTATTAAGCAACCAGATGACTTTACTAAAACGAGCTTTCATTGTAGTAGGGGAGGGAGATAGAAGATAATTAAGAAACAGACAAACAAGATAATATCAGATTGGGGGAAGGCACTATGAAGGCCACAAACCAGGTGATAGTACGGAGAGTGCATGGAGTTAAGGGCCAGGTTTGGGTTTGTTTTGGTTTGTTTTTTAGAGGAGGTGGGCCAGGAAGGCATCTCTAAGGAGGTAGCATTTGAGACTGAAGTAATGAGAGTAACGCAGCCGTGCAAAAAGCTGCCGGGAGAGCTGTGGAGTGGGAACAGTGTATGCGAGGGGCCCACAGTGGAACTGAGCTTGCCCTTCTCAAGCTACAGCAGGGAGGACACCGTGGCCTGGGCAGAAGGCCAGAGTAAGGCAAGGACCACATCAGGTGGGTTTTACAGACCAGCTCAGGCCCCATGGCTTGGCTTCTAAGTACAGAGGGAATAACCACTGTAGGGTTTTGTGCAGTGAAGAAGCACATTTTGGTATGGTGTGTGTACATATATGTATATCTGTACCTGTATGTGCACATTCATCACTGTGTGGGTTTACTTGTGTGATCATGCATCCCCCGGGTGTTTGTGCATCCATGTGTCCATGAGTGTCTGCTCATCAGTGCATGCCTATTTCCCTCTCCTGAACAGATCCTCAAACTTTGCCCGAAGAAGAAGAGCTCCTCCACGTACACCTTCTGCAAGTCAGTTGGCCTGCTGGGCATGCAGTTCCACCTCTTTGAGAACGAGTGTAAGTCTTTGACAGCCAGTGTAAGTCTTTCAGAAGGAACAAATGAATGAAATGGCTGGGGCGAGTTGAGGGAGAAGGGCTAGACAGCAGAGTGGATGGAGGCACGAGACCCCATGCCCTCCTCATGTCTGGCTGGCTCCAGCCCTCGGCTGCTGCTGCTCACAGCCCACTGGGGGCCTGGGGTCTGCTTTCCAGATTACTCTCATGGCATCACACTGGTGACCCCGCTCTCGGGCTCCGAGAAGAAGCAGGTGCTGCATTTCTGTGCCCTGGGCTCGGACGAGATGCAAAAGTTTGTGGAGGACCTGAAGGAGTCCATTGCTGAGGTGACGGAGCTGGAGCAGATCCGGATAGAGTGTAAGGACGTGGGTTCCCCGAGGCAGCTGGTGGGGGTTCCCATTCAGCAAGGGACAGGGGCAGCTTGAGACAGACATGCCTGACTCCAGGGAGCTGACCCCACTTCAGACCCTCCCCATCTCCAGGCCCCACCGCACCACATTCCCACAGCCCGGGTGGGAGCACCAGTTCCCGTGTTTCTTCACAATTAAAGTGAGGCTTGCTAGAGTGCACACACGTGTGTACACAGATCAGCAGGCACGTGGGGCTGCACGTGGGCCTCTTGGAACAGAGAGCTCTGCTGTTTTACCAGGATGACCAAGCGAGCTGGCCAGGCAGGCCCATGGGCTCTGGTGCTTTCCTTCCCACCAAACCGTCTGCTGTTACCTCCCCCGCTGTGGCCCAAGTCTGTACGTTGCATCTGGTTGGCCTCATTTCTTCACTCTCTTTTAATCTTGAATCATCCTTCTACTTTATTTTTTTTAAAACATTGTCCTTTTGAAGAGTCTAGGCTGCCTTCTTACTATCCTGCATCTTACAGTAGTCTCTGTTCCTCTGAGGAATGCTTAGATTCTAGATTGTTCCATTCAGGCATTTTAGAGAATACGTGGGTCTCTTTCTATGTCCAGGTGGTTTACTGTCCGCTTTGGGGTTAAGGGAAGAGCGGCAAGGGCACAGAGGCTCCAGATAGCCTTTAAGGGAAGACTGAATAACAGATTCAGAAACTAAAACAGGAAATGAAAATAGGCTTAGGCCTGCCTCTATGGCCACTTAGTTAGAAAGTGTTTCTAAATTAATATCTGCCCATTAGGCGCTAGGAAAGGCAGGGAGAGTTTTTGAGCAGCGGATCAATGTGACAGGCTGGTGCTTTTGAATCATCATGTTTGAGGCTCCTACTACACACCAAGCAGTCTATTTCTGTTCTGTGGATCCTCATAGTGACGCTGCAAGGTAGGTGCATTGACCCCACCCTACAGCTGAGGCTGGGAGGAGTTCAGCCGTGTGTCCAGGTCGCGCATGTTGGAAGTGGAGGAGCTGTCATTTTCATTTACGTTTGATTCTATACTTTCCACTCGAGAGTGAGAGAAGAGGTTCTGTTTATTTTTTCTAAGGAAACAATCTAAATCAGGGTAAAATGAGATCCATCAGACTGGACTCTAGAATTCAGGTAGCTGCTTGGTGGGGAGGGGTGCATGGAAACTCCCTTCCTTCAATCTGTTGGCTTGAGTTTGGTGGTGAAACAAACAGATTCTTTTCAAGGGCTGGACTGGATCCCCAGAGAGGCCGCCTCTGCTGTTGTTCTGGAGCATTTTCAAGGAAGCACCTTGAAATGGCTTCACTTCTCTCATTGTCGAACTGTCCCAGATGGCTCCGCACTGCCCTGGGGGGCCGTAGCACACCAAGTGGCACCAGCATTGCTGGGAGAGGCACCTTCCCCCATCAGCCCAGGAGCAGCATGTACCCCGCTTCCCAAAGTCACAGAGGAGCAGATAGCATCAGAATCTGTCATGTCAGGAGGTGAATATCCTCTCCTGCTGCCTCAAGGGTAAAAGAACAGGAAGAAAGGCTCATGCTTGGCCCTCAGTCTTCACCGGAGAGAAAGGGAAGGAACAGCTGAGGGAAGAGGAAGGGCAGGCCAGGAAGACAGGGAGGAAAGGAAGCCAGGAAAAAAGAAAATGAGCTGGGCTTACACCTGTAACCCTCACACTCTGGGAACTCCGTGGCTCACAGCTGTAACCCTCGCACTCTGGGAACTCAGTGGCTCACAGGCTCACAGCTGTAACCCTCACACTCTGGGAACTCAGTGGCTCACGCCTGTAACCCTCACACTCTGGGAACTCAGTGGCTCACAGCTGTAACCCTCGCACTCTGGGAACTCAGTGGCTCACACCTGTAACCGTCACACTCTGGGAAGCTCAGCAGGGAGGACGCCGCTCGAACCCAGAAGCTCAAGAACAGCCTGGGCAACACAGCAAGGCCTCGTCTCTACAAAAAAAGAAAAGAAAATGGAAAACAGTATCAGCTACCATTTATTGAGGACTAATTCTCACAACAGCTTTCCACAGTGGGTATCACGTTCCTCATTTTACAAATAAGGAAACAGGCTAAAAGCACTTAGGGAAGTTGTCCAGGTTCACAGGCAGTGACAAAACAAGGTTTGCATCCAATGGCCCAGGACCCCTCACTTGTAATTATGATGCTAATTTCTCCAAAGCCAAGAGAGCCCCTCTGTGGGGAGAGAAACAACTCTCAGTTCAGTAGAAATATTTAGCATCGATCGATGGGCTGGTGTGATTTAGGCCATCAGGACAAATTGTTCTGGTTTGGAGGCCTACAGTTCAGTGTCCCTGGTTTCTAGACAACCAGAAAGACTGAAAATGGAGCCCAGGAGAGTAGCTTTAATAAAAGGAACTTGAGTTATGTCTCCTGGAAAATAGAAGCGGGAGGAGTGATTTAATAATCATGTCAAATCTCCAAGGATGGCAGCCGGCAGTTCTGTAGCTCCACTGAGAGAAGAACAAGAAGGAACAAGTTTCCAATCCAGTGAGAGGAATTAAAGTTGAGTACCCAGACAGATGTCCTGGCCCCGCAGCCTTGCAGCTTCCACACCCTCGGTATGGACTTTCCTTCTTGGGAGAGCTTTGAACACCTTGTGGAGGCTCAGCCGGCCGGGCAGGCTCCGTCCTCCCAGGCGCCAGGTGGAGAGGTGGGGTGTCACCCCTGTCAGCAGGCTCTGCTGTGCCAAGTGCTTTTCACACAATGTAACAAAACTGATACAGGTTGGTGCAAAAGTAATTGCGGTTTTTGCCATTACTTTCGCACGAACCTTAATACTTTACAGAGTACGGGTCACTAGCCAGGCCTTGTCCTCAGAGCTTTATGTGTATCTCCCCGCGCAGTCCTCTTAATGACACCGTGAAGTGGGCATGGCTGCCCTCTCGAGTGAGGCATGGAGAGGTTGGGTAACTTGCCTAAAGCCACACAGCCAGGGAGTGTCGGAACCAGGATTCAAACCCAGGCAGTTCACCTCCCTCACATCAGCCTCTTCTGTGCCTCTCTGACGTTCAAGCAGATATGGTCATCCCCGTGTACAGATGAGGATGCGGCTCCGAGGGGGTATTTAACTTGCTGCCCAGTGGTGGGGCCAGACCCGAGGTCCGTGTTTCACAGCCTGTACTGGGACCTCTCCTCCTCTTCCTCCCCTTCCCCCTGGCCCCTCATTTCCTCCCTCACCTCTGTGTGGTTGAGGTTAAGGTTTCTCTTGCTCACGGGCCTCTCCATTCCTTAGGGGAGCTGGAGAAGCAGCAGGGAACAAAGACACTCTCCTTCAAGCCCAGCGGAGCCCAGGGGGACCCACAGTCGAAGCAAGGATCGCCGACAGGTGAGCCCCGGCTCCGCCCAGGGCGCCAGCCCCCGTGGAAGCCACTCAGGGACCCTGGGTGTGGGTCCTGGGCAATCTGCAGGGAGAGTTGCCCATTCCCATGGCTGAGGAGTGCCAGGCTTGCCTTCTTTAATCTCATGGGCTTTCGTGGTGGGAGTGAGGAGGAAGGCGAGAGAGAAATGTGTCTGTCCATTTTGCAAACTGCAGCAGAGTTCTGGAGTCCATGTGAGATGTCACTGTCTGCCCTGGAGGAGTCAGGCAAGAGTCCTGGCATCCCAGCCCCAGCAGGGAGGCCTTCCCTCCTGCAGCCAGGCTGTCTTGACGAGGCGATGTCAAGAGAAACACCATGAGGAACACTCTCCAACCAGGCAGTGTAAGAGGGCAGGGTGACCAGAAGGATCTGCATCTCGCTCTTCTCTCTACAGTCCCTTCACTAACGAGCCACAAGCACTTCCTGATCCCTGGCTCAGGTCAGCCCACCCCAAATCCAGACAGACCCTCAAACTCCACTTCTCTAGTGGTTTCTCCAATTGAATTGCTCACTCCAGCCGAGTCAAGTTGGCTCCAGAGCTGGCACCTCCTTCGGCCTGCCCCAACCTTACTCCCACCTGCAGGGAGCAGGAAAGGTTTCCACCACCTCCCCTCCACCAGCCCCAAATAAAGAGAATGAGGGGAGATGCATGAGAATTCAGTCTCATCCCAGTGAAATCCCAGCAAGCCATCCACAACTGTCCACCCATTAGTTAACTCAGTCACTTACTCTCACACTCAACAAATACGTCTTGAATGCCTGCTGCCCTTTTTTTTTTTTTTTTTTTTTGAGACGGAGTCTCGCTCTCTCACCCAGGCTGGAGTGCAGTGGCGCGATCTCAGCTCACTGCAGGCTCCGCCTCCCGGGTTCACGCCATTCTCCTGCCTCAGCCTCTCCAAGTAGCTGGGACTACAGGCGCCCGCCACCACGCCCAGCTAATTTTTTGTATTTTTAGTAGAGACGGGGTTTCACCGTGGTCTCGATCTCCTGACCTCGTGATCCGCCCGCCTCGGCCTCCCAAAGTGCTGGGATTACAAACGTGAGCCACCGCGCCCGGCCTAACCTGCTGCCCTCTCAGAACACTGGAAAGCCAGGGTCGTAGCGAGACACCAGCTTGAGCTGAGAAACTCCAGTGGGCTCCGTGCTGTCCACAACCCACCACAGTCCGCCCTGAGTCCTGACTTGAAACAGGCAGCGGCTCGGGGACGGGTTACGGCCGCGAGGACATGAGATTCACTTTCTAAGCAGGACATGGGGCTCTTTTCGCTATGTGGAGATTCTGTGATGGAATCTTCCCTGTATGGGTTTGACCTGCCATCATGCATCCTAATTCTCCACGCTGCCTGATCTCAGCTGGCCTCTTCATTTCTACAAGGTCACAGGGCACGGGTCGCTGCTTTTGTTTTCTCAGCTGTGAAACCCCAGAGCCAGCCCTCAGCTGCGTATCATTCCCTGCCATTCCTTCCTGCCTCTCTTTTGGAAGCTGCCCGCCCTGGTTAGGCCCAGATGCCTGTCCCCAGGGACGTGTCCCTTAGTCCCCTCCACAGTGGGGTCTTTCTCATTCCCAAACAATGGTGCAGCTCCCTCTACTGCTGCGGGAAGCAGAGGGCTGAGCACAGCAGGGGGAAGCTGGCACCCCCAGGGGTTGGGAAATGAGAGGGGCTCCTGCGGGGGTCGCGGTGGAAGCTGGGAGTGACTCAGCCACAAAGAGCCAATGAGCTGTCCGTGGGGGTCCGCAGGGCCCCTGCTGCTGTGCCAGGCTGGCCAGAAGGCCCTCAGAGTAATTACAGAGCCATTATCAGCTCTCACCGTGCCAGGCACTGCGGTGAGTGCTGTGCAGGCCTCAGCCCATTCAGTCCTCCCCCCTCAGCCAGTCTGCAGGGCTGGGGACAAAGAAGTGTGGCCCACGCTCAAGGAGGCTGTGATCCACGGAGGCTGATGAACGTGGCGCCCACAACCCAGGCCCCCTCCAAGCCTTTCACCGTTCGTACTGGGAAGGCTTTGACTGTGGGCAAATCAGATTCCACAATGCCAACATCAGCAAGAGCGGCAGAGATCTTCTAGTCTGTGGCAGCCCAGAGAGATGTAGCATCTCGCCCAGGTCACATAGCTCCTAAGTGGCAGAGTGGGGCTCTCAACCTCCGCCTCAGTGAGGAGCAGTGTGACCCCAAGTCTTAGCTGCAGAGATGCTTGAGGGGCACAGGGGAGGGGCAGGGGCTTGGCTCAGCCAGTGGAGAATGAGCCCTGTGCTCTTTGCTTTCAAAGCCAAAAGGGAAGCCGCGCTCAGGGAGAAGCCGGCGGAGACCACGGTGGAGGTAAGTGGAGCCCTGGTTGCCCAGGTGAGTGACTACCCTGCCCCCTTGTTCTTCTTCTCACCGTCTCTGTTGTTTCTCTTCTCAGGTATTAATCAATGCCTCCCCAGCCCGACTCACCATTTTACCAATTTCAAGAGATACAATTAAAACTTACTGCTAGCATGGGTAATGCCACTGTTCCGGCGCCTAATTAAGCCACGAGCTCTTTCTCCCCTTTCCCCAGCCTGCTGTCCGAGGCCGAGCTCCCAGACTAACACAGTGGAGACGGAGCTCACAACACCCTAGGGCCATCCTTCCTGTGCGCCCCCAAATCCACCTCCCCAGCAAATGCTCACTGCTCACTGCTCCCCCAGTACTTGCTGTATCAGAAGACCCCACATCCCCTTCCCCAAGTCCTCCCACCCTCCATAGCGGGGAGCCTGGGCTCCCTCCCTTAGGTCAGGCCCCAAACGATCACTTCTGGGGCAGACCCTGCCCTCTTGGACACCTGGGGCTAGGTTGGAGAATTGAGACTTGGGGGCAGGTGGGAGGGGGAACTCCTCCCCAGAACAGCTGGTCCATCTGGAAAGCTGGCCATGGCGTAGGGATGTGTGCAAAAGAAAATGAGACAGAGTAGGGTGGGGCTGCCCTGAGGGCTTTCCTGGGGGAAGAGTGATAAGCTGAAGACTGTCTGTGGTGGAGGGGCGGCTGCCCATCGGGCTCCACGCCACATAGCTAGGGACTGCAGAAGAGCCAGCAGCAGCTGGTCCCTGCCAAACCCCCACAGTGCCACCTATGGGAGAAGTGTGCAGGTGCCCCTACAAGCCTCGTGAGCCCCACCCTCTCCCACTGGGTCCTCTTGCATCCCAGTGAGTCCCAGCTCCACTCCTTTTCTGCCCGGCCTCCTGGGGCCACCAGCTGCTCATACAGACACCTCCCTTCCCAACCCTACTTCGACCCGGAGGGGCCCCCATTAGGTGTCTTAGGAAGGTGCCCTACCCACCAGTGTGACTAAGCCCGGGGAAGCAGCAGGATACCCCAGGGGAGCTCAGTGTCTTCTCTCCCCCCCACGGCCCCCCACTCCCCACACACCCGTGTCTGGAGGAGGCACCTTTACAAGGAGGAGCTTCCTGCCCCAGCAGCTGACAAGCCCCCAGGGTGGGTATTCTATTCCCCGCCCCCCTCCACTCCCCATCCTCCGCAGCTGCCCATTCTTGAGCCTTGCAGATAAGCACACCCGTGCCCAGCCCTCTGTTCTGTTCTGCCAGCCCTGCCCTGCCCTGCCCTAGCCTGAGCTACCCAGGGAGGACAACCAGCCCCACGCACTCCTCCCTCCTGCCCTAACGGCATATGGCTATCTGCAAGGCTGCCACCCTCAGCTAGCTCCAGGGCCCCGCCAGCCTCTGCTCTCCCGCACAGAGGGCAGCCTCGCCTCCCACGGCCTCAGCTGGACCCCAGGCTCTCTCTCCTCTGCCCTCTCTCTGCCGTTGCTGGCCAAGCCCCCCTGGCAGGTGCTTCTCCATCTTCTCTGAGCTGTTCTGACCTGCTGCTCATGTTCCATCCTCTGTCTCCCCGCTCCCCTCATTCTTTCTTTCATGAGCAGGGAGGTGAGAAGGGGGTCAGATGAGAGGACATTTTGCTGTCACTTCCTGCTTTTCACTTACTGACCACTAAAGAGGAAAGATCCAGACTGGGGTGGGGCCAGGGGTGCAGTGGAGGGGACCAGAGCAGGGGAGGTAAACGGGAGGCGCAGGCTGTGGCCCAGAGGGGGTGCGGCACGGGGAGATTCAGGGAGAAGAAGGACGGCTCAGTGGGTCTGGACTGGGACAGCCAGACATTCACCTGGGGAGGGGCCGCTGCTAAGTCCAGGCAGAGGGAGGCAGATGAGCACAAGCCCGTCCTGGCTGTCTCAGGCCCCGTGTCTCCTGGGGAGGAATTCAGAATACAAGCAGGAGGGGAGGAGCCCGCGCCCTCCAGCGGCTTCTACCTGAGTGAGGACCCTGGAGGGATCCCCAGAGGCAGGTGGGCCCCAGCCATGCTCTCTGCCTGCCATGTCTTGGAAGGACAGTGAGGGGCTCAGGGCACCTTCGTTTGTTTAGGGAGACCTCAGGCCTGGAACATGTGCTGAGGTTGGAGGCTGAGAAGGAAAAATAAAGTCTGTGACATGCTGAGTGTGGCAGTGGGGCTCATGAATATTGAGGGGCAGACAAAGGCCTGGGGAGCCTCGGGAGGGAAGTTGCCCCCTGGGAGTGCACAGGTCGGAGAAAGGGTGTCCCTGAACTGCACCTGCAGCCAACAGGATGAGGAAATGCTGGTTTAGGGCTCCGGGATAGTTTTGGGCTGGGCCAGCTGGGTCTAGGCCTGGGATGAGGTACCTCCCCTGCAGCTTCCGTTTCCCCCTCTGTGCTCTGAGCACCGGCCCCAGGTGGTGCTGCCCGAGGACAGATGGCAGCCCAATAGAAAGATCCTTAGAGAGGAGGAGGGTCTCAGCCTCCCCCAGAGGACCCAGGTGTTTGGAGGGGGTTGTGTGGTGTCATAACCACAGGCAGGGAAGCTTGAGGGTGGAACGGTGTGAGAAGTTAAATCCCTCTCCTTCCAGAATCCTCTAGCCTCCCTTCCACCCATCTCCTCCACCTCCCACTGCTAGCAAGGGGAGGCCAAGTCCATAGTGACCTCCACGGTCTGAGGGAGGGGCTCATGAGTGCCATCTGGGCCACCTCCTCCTGCCCCGCCTTGGGGATCAAGGTTAGAGCCCTCTCTGGGGATCCTCTCCTGCAGCCAGGCAAGTTAACCAGGACCCAGCTTGGGCCAGAATGGCAGCTGGGGAGCTGACTCTGCCCTCGGCTGTCTGGGCTGCTCTCGAATGCAGGGTCATGGCCGTGGGGAGTCTGGGAGGACAGGTAGGTCCAGGTCACCCTCTGGCATTCTGAGGTTTAAGCCTCTATGATGTTGACGGTGCCAATGATCCTTTCTCTATAACAAGGCTGGAGGGAACAGAGGGAAAGGCTCAGAAACACTTGGCCGTGTCCCTGGGTCTGCCCTCCTTTGCCTCAACACACTCCTGGGAGGTGGGGAGGGGCAAAGACTATGACTCCTGCTTTCAAGCTCAGAGTGTGGTGGAAAAGGAAGTGAGGACACCCAGCAGGTCCATGAAATCAGGCAGCAGAGGTACACAGAGCCCATCTCACAGATGAAGAGACGGAGGCTGCAGAGCGATGCTGCTCAGTCAGTGGCAGAACATGCCAGCCTCTTGACTCCTCTCTCCCCCCTGGGCAAAAGCCAGGGTCACAATCCAGTCTTCTTGCGGGTGGAGAGATGGGGAGAGGGTCAGAGTGAGGGCTGAGAGTGGGAGGGAGGCCAGGGGAGGCGCAGGGCAGCCTGTCCTAGCAGCTGGGAATTAGTCTTGTAACATTTCATGCTTCTCTGGCTGTTTCTAAACTAGGTGTCAATTCACAACAGGCTTCAAACGTCCCAGCACAACTCCGGGCTGGGGGCCGAGAGGGGAGCACCAGTGCCGCCGCCAGACCTGCAGTGTAGCCCCCTGAGACAGCAGACCCCGCCACTGCCGCCGCCGCCACCCACACCCCCGGGCACCCTGGTGCAGTGCCAGCAAATTGTCAAGGTCATTGTCCTGGACAAGCCCTGCCTGGCCCGCATGGAGCCCCTGCTGAGCCAGGCCCTCTCCTGCTACACCTCATCCTCCTCTGACTCCTGCGGCTCCACACCCCTGGGCGGCCCCGGCTCTCCGGTCAAGGCCGTCCACCAGCCTCCGCTGCCCCCGCCCCCACCCCCCTACAACCACCCTCACCAGTTCTGTCCACCAGGCTCCCTGCTGCACCGGCGCCGCTATTCCAGTGGCTCAAGGAGCCTGGTGTAGACTCTGCCCTACTACCCTGCTGTCCCGGGAGGGCTGGCCACTGGGGGGCCTGGGCTGCCCCTCCACTGCTCCCCATACCCTGGCACGATGCGTTCCTGGTCACTGATCACCATCATTTTGGGAAGAGAATCCCAATCCCTGGCACCTGGGTTTGCCTCATCCAACCATCCTTCCCTTTCTCAGCTGCACCCCCTCTCCAGATCTGAAGACACACCTCACTCTCCCGGGGCCCTACAGAGCCAGACCCGGCGAGGCCTCCTCTTCCCCTGGCCACCACTTTCCCCCATTGGACCATGGACTGAAGAAAACTGGAGCTGAGGGTCTAACGAGCTTGCAGGCTTTGAGTGTGTTAGTGCCCGGGGGCCTCGGGCCATGGGCAGCAGCAAGAGGCTGGGCCGGCCAGCAGTGGAGCACTAGACAGAAGCAGCTGGCTCGCAGCCCAGAACTAGTGCCTCTGTGGCTGCACTGAGGGGAGGAGGGTTGGTCCCACCCCCTGGAGGGACAGGTGGGAGGAGTGAGGAGGGGGCTTTTTCTGCCACCTCCACCCCCAAGCCTGGCACTCTCAGGAGGCTACTCCTTGGTCCCCAGGGATGTTGGCTGTCCTGACCATGTCC
Organism: Nomascus leucogenys; assembly: GCF_006542625.1. Lineage (NCBI taxonomy): Eukaryota > Metazoa > Chordata > Mammalia > Primates > Hylobatidae > Nomascus > Nomascus leucogenys. Next base: position 32,531,132 of record NC_044403.1, on the reverse strand, counting down.
TTCCCCCTCCTCCCAGGGCGTCTGCTTCTTCAGGAGCTGCCCAGACTCCAGAAAAGCTTGGAGAAAGGGAGGCAGGAAGGGGAGCACTTTTGGCTCTCTGTAGGTCAGTTCAACACGGCCACGGGATTGCGAGGTCATGTATCTGCAAAACGCACCTTTTTAAAGAGTTTCTTAGTTCCCCAGCCCCAGCTAATACCCGGCCAATGCCGTGTGCGCACAGGCATGTGCACGCAAACACGCGTGAGAACCAGGCCATTCCTTCCATTGTGGAAGCAGAAGTGGAGACCGGGCAGTGACGTGCCCAGCAGAGATGGGGCTCGGCCCCAGGCAGGGCTCCCTCCTGCATGAATCTGTGGCCTCCAGGAGGGACTCGGGTGCAGATGTAAGCAAGAAAAACAGGGGCTCCAGAGGCATATGCATTTCCCCTGTGCCCCTCAGCCTTTAAATATTCCCTCCTCCTAGAAGGTTCTAGACCCCCCCCTTCCAGCAGGGGTGCCCAAGAGTCCCTGGACCCTCAAAATTGCAAAGGAGACCCAAGCAGGGCTCGCTGACCTCCCAGGGCCCAGCAAGATGGGGTAGCCAGCCTTAGGTGGCCCCACGAGCCCAAGCCTGGGGAAAGGCCCCTCCCCAGCCAGACGAGAGGCAGCCACCCCAGAGACCACAGGAGCCGTACCATGGCCTGTGCGGTCGGGCTCTATCAGGACGTGCCTGTCCCAAGCCTGGCCAGGCTCTAGTCCTGTGCCAGTAGCTCACCCTGCTGTCCTGTGTGCAGGAGCCTGTGGTTAAGGCCTCCTGGGAGAGGCAGTGAACATGAGTCAAAGGTGACATGGGCTTGAGTCTCCCCACCCTTCCCCCACCCCGCCCCACCCCACCTGCAGTAGCCGGGCCACGTAGGAGGCAAGGATCATTCCCTGCTCTCAGAGGTTCCAGATGACCTAGTTTTGTTTCGTGTGTGTGTGTCTGTGTGTGTGTGTGTGTGTGTAGTCACCCAGACGTCACTGTGATATCACCCAGTGAGTCTATTTCTGGCCCTGTCTTTGTCGGCCCAGTTTCTGTAACTTGCAGCCAATTTGCCCTCTCCCCTGTGGCTGCCAGCCCATCTGCCCCTCTGTGTCCTTGCTGCCCTGGCCCTCCTCTGTTTTCTGTAACGAGATGCTCCATTCATTGCCTTTCAGAGTGGAGCAGACGACAGATGGGGTGCACAAATTCAGACACCTCTAATGCCCTTAGCCAGGGCAGGGATCGCCCTTAAAGTGAAGGCCTGGACAGGAGGTGTCAGGGACTTCAGAGGAGGTGGAGTTGTGGGGATGGGAGTGGAGGAATCAAAAGGAGGGAAGCTGAAAATAGAATGAAAACGATGACTAAGAGGCAGGAGTGCGAGGTATGGAGGAATAGGAACTATGAGCTAAATATACTTATGGGGTGGGGGCCGTGGGGGCCAGGGACACTCTCCCAGACAGCCCTGGCCCGCCAGGCAGGACCCCGTCCCCTGCTCACATAGCTCTTCAAGCTTACAAAGTGCCCTCTCCCCTGTTGAGGGGCACAGCAACCCCAGACCCTCCCTCCCACCTCAGCTGAAGCCCCCATCTTCCAAATTGGAACGAGCAAGTCTCAGGGCTGGCACGCATCTGGGCCTCTAGCTGAGAACCTGGACTCTCAGGCACCTCAGGGCCCCTGCCCCAGGGCAGAGGCCCACTCCTTGCGTTGGAGCAGTGGCTGCCCTGGGCCCCACGGGCAGCACAGGGAGTGTCCAGGAAGCAGCCCAGCCGGGGTCAGCGTCCCATGGAGCCAGTCCTGAGCTGGAAGGGGCATTTAACCCCTGAGGGCCTGGGGCAGGAAACAGCTGGCCCTCCTCATTGTCAGGGGAAGCAAATGCCCAACATCTGTAACCTCCCTTCCCTGCTCAGTCCCCAGGCCAAGGTTGGAACCCCTCTCCATCCCCGTCCCCAGAGCCTAGACCTCAGGGACCTGGGAAAAGCCTCCTGCTCCTTCCCCATGGCAGCAGACAGGGCAGGGCCTCCAGCCCCCCAGAGGGCCAGTGGGGGGTGCTCTCAGGCCTTCCTGCTCTTCCAAGGTTGCGGGGACAGTAGAGTGCTGAGCCCCCGGACCCAGGCACCCCAAGATGGCCCCACTCTATCCACTCTCTAGACCTTTGGGAAATCTGGGTCCCTCTCCTGATTTGATCCATTCGGCCCCAACTCCAGAGTCTGGAATGGGAGATGAAACTAGTTTTCCACCCACTTTTGAGCAAATCCCACCCCTAGATCTGAAGCAAGCCCTGCTGGCAGCTTGTCCTGGAAGTCTGCCTGCCTGTCTGCACAGGTGTCTTGATCCGGCACACACTGATCAGCCCTGCGTCTTCGAGCCCCTGCGCCACCAGTCCCCATGGCCCGCCAGGAGTCTCTTTGTACCCACTAGGCTTCCCTGATGACCATCTGTCTGTCTGTCCCTGTGTCTGCTGTACATACCTCCTGCTGCACCCTCTCCCCGCACACCCGTCACCCATAAGAGAGAAAACTCTCTAGGGAAAGGCAGGGTGGCTGCACCCAGCAACTAATCCAAATGGCAAATATTTTGTAACAAAATAGCCCAGAGTATTTTATCTGTTCAATTCATAGAGTTTTAGAAATTATATTGAAAGATGTCACTTGAGAAAACTGTGTCGGCGCAGCTTCTTTTGCTCTCCCAGCAGGGAGTCCTTGCCTTAAATCAGAGCATCTCTTGGTGAGGATTTGAGGACACCGATGCCCTCAGCCCCTCAGGCTTCTCTCCCCTGGCCACAGCAGCACCATTCCTTTACCCCAGGATAATGCACTCATGTCCCATGGTTAGGAACCCCTGTCTTCAATAAAGGAGACTCGGGTGTGGGAAGATAAGGTAAGTCTTCTGATGGGTGTACACTGGCAGGGCTGGGGGCAGGGCTAGGACACTGACCACCGTGTGTGTGGGCCTGACCCGTAACACATGCATACACCCCCCTCACTCCACCTCCCCAAGCACACACACACACAGCTTTCAGCCAGCCCAGAAAGCAGGCTACAATGGAGACAAAAGGCAGCTGTGGAGGGAGGAGGCCCCACGACAGTCAGTACACCTCCAGGGGGGAGAAGAGGACCACCTCTGGCCCGCTTGGCTTTCTGCAGTGAAGAGTGAGGGTTTGTCAGGGTGCTGGGGAGGCCATCCCACTGGCCATGCCAGACATCAGCTCCCAAAGCCTGACTTCAGTGGCAGGGTCTGGTCTGTCCAGCTCCTGGGTCCAATCTTCCTGAAATGCAGGAGCAATGGGGCCCGTGAAAGGAGTGGAGGAGGATTGTTGGGGACAGTGCACAAAGCCACGGAGAGCAATTCAGCAAACATATCCTGAGCCCCACAGTGTGCCAGGTCCCCTACTGGGAGCCAGAAGGCATGCCAAGGTTCTGGGAAGCATATGGATATGACAGTAGCCAAGTGGCTGTAAGGAAACAGGGAAGGCTGGAATGAGGACTGGGAGAGGGGCAGGGGCTCAGCCAGGTGTTCACAGCCAGGTGCAATGCTCAGCTCAGCTCCACGGGGGGTTGAGATGGGGTGGCTCTCCCGGTCGGGGAGAGAGGAGAGAGCCTTCCAGCAACACTGAGTCATCAGAGGAGAGCAACTGGCTGCCCCAGGACACCCACAGAGAGGACACCCAGCTCTCCTGGTGACCAGAATTCTGAACACCTGGCAATCCCAGCAGCTTCAGCACCTTCCCCAGGCTGGTTCCTGTTGTTCCCAGCTAAAGGGAAAGGAAACAACCTCACCCTCTTCCCAGGAAATGGGAAATTCCAGAATAATGACCTGTCCCATCCTGGGAATTCTCTGACCTGGGAAGCTGAGGACTGGCCCCTTGAGAGCAGTCTGCGGGGAACCAGCTCAGCCCGGGCCTGGGAGAGAGCCAAGGGCCAAGACGGCCCTGCTGCTATCTGTGCCGGACGCAGGCCCATGGCACCATTCTCCAAATCTCGGGCCCCTGAGGTCATCTAGGATGAATACTTGTCCCTCCAGTGAGAGGGAGACCATCCTGTTCTGATAGAACCCGTCTGGTGGTCCAGGCCCCTCTGTGCCCATCTGCCATAGGGATGGAGAGCTACAGTCCATGCATCTCCTCCATAATGGCCCTTTGTAGATGGGAGAATGTCAGACTCATCAGTCACAGACTTAGAATGCTCCTAGTAAGGGGTCCCAGGATGTACTGGTTTCTGGCTGAGAGCAGTGGCCCGGAGCTAGTGCTGGAAATCAGGGTGAACTGAATGGTAAGTTTGTGACCACCTGCTGAGCACTGTTCCAGGTGCTGGGGGCTATGCAGTGAAAGGGACAGGGGAAGTTCACACTGGGGGGTGTCATCAACAAGAAATGCAGCAACTGCCTTCACATAGAGGATGGTGACCCCACTGGGGTGATGGAGAGAGCCTGTTTTAGGGTGAACATTCAAGGAAGGCCTCTCCAAAGAGGAGAATTCAACATGGTCAAGGTCTGGTCTGGGGGCAGGTGAACGGTTCAGAGACCATCACTTCAAGTCAAATGACCACATATTTATGAGGCAGAAACCAAGACAGTTTGTCAAAAAACTGTTTCCTGATATATGCATTTACTTACATGAAAAAATCTTATGAAAGTGTAAACATGAATTTCAAAACATCTTTACTGAGGAAAGCAAATCCAGGTCAGACGGTCACCACAGTCACAGGCCAGGAGAGGAAGTGCTTGAGAGTGGGCAGTCAGGCGCTCCGGACAGGCAAGGATGGGGCCGGGGGTGGGGCAGAGCTAAGGCCACGTGGGCAGCCACCACCGCAGGAAAACCAGGCCACCGAAGTAGAGCGCAGAAAGCACACACCAGCAGCGGTGAAGTCAAGCTACCCTGAGCCGAGGCAGCTGCTGCCCAGGGCAAGCACGTGTTTGCGTGACCCTGCATAGCGACGGGGAGCAGCCCACTCCAGGTCAAGGCAGCCTCCAGGCAGCCTGCTGTCCACCTCCTCCTCTGTCGCCTCAAACCAAGAGGGCTCAGGTTTGCCATTTTAAAATTTTTCCTGTATTTATGTTTCAAAGGGGCCTTGGTCTGTTGCCCAGGCTGGAGTACACGGGAAGGATCACAGCTCACTGCAGCCTGCAACTCCTGGGCTGAAAGGACCCTGCCGCCTCAGCCTCCCAAGTAGCCCAGACTAAGGGTGCATGTCACCACGCCCTGCTGATTTTTAAATTACTATTATTATTATTTTTGTAGAGATAGAGGTCTCTCTCCAGCCTGGCCAACATGGTGAAACCCCGTCTCTACTAAAAATACAAAAATTAGCCAGGCATGGTGGCGTGAGCCTATAATCACAGCTACTCGGGAGGCTGAGGCACGAGAATCGCTCGAACCTGGGAGGCGGAGGTTGCAGTGAACTGCAATCATGCCACTGCACTCCAGCCTGAGCGACAGAGCAAGACTCTGTCTCAAAAAAAAAAAATACATAAAAATAAAAAGATGGGATGTCTCTCTATATTGCCCAGGTTTGTCTTGAACTCCTGGGCTCGAGGGATTCTGTCTCCTCAGCCTCCCGAGTAAACTGAGACTGCAGGCGTGCACCACTATGCCTGGCTAATTTTTGTATGTCTTTGTAGAGACAGAGTCTCACTATGTTGCCCAGGCTGGTCTTGAACTCCTGGCCTCAAGGGATCTACCCACCTCGGCCTAGGCTTGCCATTTTTAAATAATGGAATGGACTCCATGGCCTATTGCCCAGCAGTCCCAAGGAGTCCAGGGGCTAACAGCCTTTCACGTCTCAGCGTGAACCCCACAGAACTGACGTGAGATTGATTTCTCCTTCGGGGGGGCTGGCACTACATGGCTGTGGCCCTTGGCATGCCTCCTCCCGTCCCAGCTCTGACAGATGTGGCCAATTGATCATTGCTTTCCGGGAGTCACCATCAATCACATGTGCTGACTCCAGGATGAAAGAACTTGCCAACCGCCCCGTGGTGTCCTCATGGAGACATCTGGAAGGAAGGCATTTTGACGGGAGGTAGCTTAGAGCAGGGGGCAGCAGGCGGGAGGTGTGGCCCTCCTAGTACCACTGCTCTAAGGCCACTCGTGGACAGCAGCTCTGGGGGTGCTGGCTTTGGCTCCTTAGCTCTGCCTCTCAGGGACTCAGGGCTGCTTCCTGCCAGGACTCCTCACTACCCAGCAACCCATCAACTACCCTGTGCACCAGGTCCCCTCACTCACCTTCCTCGGGGTGAGTCACATGGCCACCAGGGTCACAGATGAAGGTCTGAAGCCGCCCAGGCAAGAAGGATGCTCCGTATAGGGCAGAGCCTTGGAAGCAAAGGCAGACCCTGTGGAGGGCAAGGGAGGTGGTCCTTCCAGGAGAACATGAGGCCCAGCCACAGCCCAGCGGCCTGGAGCCACAGGCTGAGTTCTGATCTGCTCCCCTTCCCGTCCCAGGACGGCAGCCAGGCCCTGAGATAGACCCAATCCCAGGTCAGAGTCAGGGAAGTTAAATGAGGGCGCAGGAATGGGGGGTGGAGAGGGACAGGTCCAGAAGTGGTTCTGCCAGAACTCCCTTCTGGATGGGCTGGAGGAGAGGGAGCTGGAGCTCAGCGGGTGGGCGGGATGGGAGTGCTCCCTCCCCTGCGCCCTCCCTCCCGTGCCCCTGCAGGTCTGCACGGGTTCCCCCCCTAGGGAACCAGGCTGCCTAACCCGCTAGCCGGCCCCTAGCACCTCAGCGCTTCCTGCTCCCATGACCCTAAGGACTAACTGACCTCAAGCCTGGCTCTGGGAAAACTGTGGGAACCGGCTGCTGGGAAGACGACCTGGCTGTTACTCCCACGTTTCCAACTGCCTAGACAGACCTGCCTTGCCCTCCTTTCCTCAAGAAACCCTAATCCCCTTTCCTTCTGAGACATCTGGGATAGGCGTCAGCCTCCCTCCCTGCACCCTCAGAGGGAATGGAAGGCAGGGGAGTCACAGAGACTGCAGTGCCTGCAGGCTGAGTCACAGGCCAGTCATCCTTCTATGGCTAAGGGGACTACTTCACTTAAGAGGTTAAAAAAGAACAACAGAATAAGCCCAAAGGAAAGAAACAATAAAGACAAAAGCAGAAATAATAAAATAGAAAATATATATACAATAGAAAAGATTAACAAAACCAAAAATTAGTTCTAAGAAATGACAAGTTGATAAACCTCTGATAAGACTGATCATGAGAGAGACCGCACAAATAAATAACCGGAGGACCAACAGGGAGAATGCAACTATGAATGCTGCAGAGATTTTCAAAATAAAATACTTCGAATAAACTATAAACCTATGGCAATAATTTTGAAACCCTCCACAAGATGAACACTGTCCTAGGAAAATATCTTACCAAATCTTGCTCAAGAACAAACAGAAAATTTGGGATGTATAACCATTAAATTAAAGTGAACTAGGTAATTACAAGTCTTAGGGCCAGGAATCCCAGCACTTCGGGAGGCCATGCAGGAGGATCACTTGAAGCCAGGAGTTCAAGATCAGCCTGGGCAACATAGTGAGACCCTCGTCTATACACAAATGTTTAAAATAAGCTAGGCATGGTGGTATGCAACTGTAGTCCCAGCTATTCGAAGGCTGAGGTGGGAGGATCGCTTGAGCCCAGGAGGTTGAGGCTGCAGTGAACTGTGACTGCACCACTGGACTCCAACCTGGGCAACAGAGCAAGACCCTGTTTCAAAAAAAAAAAGAAAAGAAAAAGAAAAAGAGGGCCAGGTATGGTGGCTCAAGCCTGTAATCCCAGCACTTTGGGAGGCCGAGGTGGGCAGATCACTTGAGTTCAGGGGTTCGAGACCAGCCTGAGCAACATCATGAAATCTCGTCTCTACCAAAAATACAAAAAATTAACGTCACTCCAGCCTGGGTGACAGAGTGAGACTCTGTCTCAAAAAAAATAAAAAAGAAGGAAAGTCTATTCACCACTGCCCAGCCCCCACCCCCAAGAAAAATCACACACACAACACCCAGCCAGATGATTTTACAAAATTCTACTACACTTCAAGGAACAGATAACTCCAATATCATATTAACTCTTTCAGAAAAGAGAAAGAGAAAGAACATCTCCAAACTCCTTTTCATGAGCTTGGTGTAATCTCAAAAACAGAAACTGAAGCAGACAAGGACGGTATGAGACAAAGGCTACCAACCATCTTGCTTATGGCATAAATTCAGAAATTCTGAACACAATATTAGCAAACTGAACCTAGTACTGAATAACAAAAAAAGGTATGCCATAACCAAGTAGGGTTTGCCCCAGGAATGAAAAGATGATTAAATATTAGAAAAATATAATAATATAATTTGTTACATTAACAAATTAAAGGAGAAAAACAATACCATCATCTCAATAGATGCAGAAAAAGCAATCCATAAAATTCAACCCTTACTATTGATTTGAAAAAAACCTATAGAACTTGGAACGGAAGAAAACTTCATAGCCTAATAAATGGTATCTATCAAAAATCATCAGCTGGCCAGGCATGGTGGCTCACATCTGTAATCCCAGCACTTTGGGAGGCCGAGGTGGGTGGATCAATTGAGGTCAGGAGTTTCAGACCAGCCTGGCCAACATAGTGAAACCCTGTCTCTACTAAAAATACAAAAATTAGCCAAGTATGACGGCTTATGCCTGTAATCCAGATACTGGGGAGGCTGAGGCAGGAGAATGGCTTGAACCCAGGAGGCAGAGGTTGTAGTGAGCTGAGATCAAGCTACTGCACTCCAGCCTGGGCAACAGAATGAAACTGTGTCTCAAAAAAAAAAAAAAATCATCAGCCATCATACTTCCTAATGAAATGTTAGGATTCCTGTCAAAACCAGGAAGGAAGCAAGGATGCCTGCTGCCACCACTTCTAGTTACCAAGTGAAGGAAGATAAGAAAAAGAAAAAGAATCATGATCGGAGAAATAAAACTGTCATTATTTCCAGACAATCTGAGTGTCTACGTAAAACACCCTAAAGAACCAAGAGGAAAAAAACAACTTTAATTAACCCAGAGGAAAAGGCTGAGGCTGGACAGGGAGCCCAGGTCTCCGGACAGCTCCCCCCGCGCCCCCTGCCCTCATGGCTGCCCTCTGTCCTGCTCCCCCGAATCCCCTCCCAATGACAGACCCAAATTCCAACTGCACTTGTTGAGGACCCACTCTGGCTGCCTTTGGTGCTCCCTGGGCCGGGGTCTTAGTGAGATGAGGACAGTTCTGCTTGGAGAAGGGACTTGCCCACTTCGGGTCCCTCATGCTGGGGCGCAGCGTCAGAGTTCTGGCCTCGGGGCCAGGGCCTTTTGGATGAGACAGCCACCCTCTGTGTGTTAGTGAGATGTGCTTGGGCAGAAAAAGCCTCAGAACGTGACTGCACCGGAAGTTTCCGCTAGACTCTTGTTATAACCATGGGTTGGGCACTGACCCTGTGGAGGGACATGGGCCTGCAAGGGCTCAGCCTTGGCAGGGGGCAAGTTCCCCTCTCTGTGGCATCATCTGGCAACTTGCACTCGCCTCCCCAGTCAGTTACTTCCCAGGCACGCGCCAGCAGGCTCCTCAGACCTGACAGGCGATCTGCCCCTGCTGTGGCCAGACTGCAAGCAGAGGGCGCTGGAGTGCGGGTTGCCAGGGCCCAGGGCACTGACCCACCTCAACCCTGTGCCACCTGCCAGGCTTGGCTCTCATCTCTCCCCATCCTGTCTGGCAAACACATCCTCCCATGGCCGCTGTATCAATGGGTGGTTAACAAGCTTCTCATCCCTGTCAGATCCAATCAGCCCTTGTTACTTCACTGAGCAGCAGAACCTGCAGGGAAGCTGTGTGGGCTGGGTCACCAGGAAGCTGGGCATGCAAGCACGGAGGTGGCAGGGACAGACCGCCAGTCTTCACCACCTCACGGCAAGGAGACGGTAAGCCCAGGGTCAGGGGAGGGCTCTGGAGGGGTCAGAGGAGGTGAGGCCGTCGGAGAAAGGCAGGAGGCTCAGGCAGAAGGGCACCAGGCAGCTGAGGGACGCCTCTGACGAGGGGCCACGCCTGACCCTCACAGAGGGTGACTCTTGCGCTCTGGGAAGTGGCCACGACAGCACCCACAGGCCAGACTGCATGCTAAAGCTCAGCTGTCCAGGAGCACACTTGACCCAACAGAGAGTCCACGTGGGAGGAGCCGAGGCCTTCCACCGGCAACCACAGCAGCTATCAGCCAGGCGAACGAACTGCGAGCATTTGAATCGAAATACGGGTATTAGTTACCTACTGCTGTGTAAAAAATCACCCCCAAACTTAGAGCTTAAAACAACCGTGTGCATTTCTCACCTCTCAGTGGGGTCAGGCATTTGGGGCCCACTTCGCTGGGCATTTCTGGCTCAGTGCCTCTCTAAGGCTGCAGTCCCTATCTCAGCCAGGGCTGCTGCCACGAGAAGCCTTGGCCCGCTGGGAGGACACACTTCCACGCAGTGTATTCACCTTGCAGCAAGCTGCCGCTGTTCACCATTGGTGGGAGGCCTCAATTCCACGTGGGTCTATTGGGTCAACTGTCCCCCTAGACAGTTAAGCTTTGATGTACCCTCTGCCACATGGGCGCTGCTGATGTAGCACATCTATTGAGATGTAGCTCTGAAACTAGAGGTAGCCATTACCCTTCCTCGAGAGACAGTCCAGGTGGGAAAGTGAGTTTATCCAGGATTAATGGATGAATAGCATCATAGGGTGTGAAGTCCACACAGGAGCAGGCTGTACCACCCCTTCTGAGGCAGCAGGACTCTCGACCACTGCCCTCTGCTGCCCTTTGCATCGCACCCAAGGGCTCCTGTTCCCTCCCCTGCCCAAAGTTCTCACTTCCTCCGCTAGGGCACAGGTTATGAATTCAAATGCCTGCAAAAACGAATATGTGAAAAAGCCCGGTGTGACAGGAAGTGGGGAGCCTGTGGCAAACTAGAGAATAGAGAACACCTGAGGGCTTGTGCTGCAAAAATCAACTTTTTCATGCCACACTGGCCCAATTGTAGCTGCCAGATTTGGCTTCTGTCCACCAGCCTGCAACTCAAACACCAAACGAGATGAGATGAAAGTGTGTCCAGAACTGCTGGGTTCTTGGTCTCCCCGGCTTCAAGAATGAAGCCGCAGACTCTGTCGGTGAGTATTACAGTTCTTACAACAGTCGTGTCCGGAGTTTCTCCCTTTTTCGTGGTTTCGCTGGGTCAGGAGTGAAGCTGCGGACCTTCGCGAAGAGTGTTACAACTTTTAAGGCGGCGCGTCTGGAGCTTTTCATTCCTGCCCATGGGTTCAGTGGTCCCTCTGGCTTCACAAGTGAAGCCGCAGATCTTCGCAGCGAGTGTTACACCTCATAAACGCAGTGTGGACCCAAAGACTAAGCAGCAGCAAAATTTATTGCAACAAACCAAACAACACAGCTACCACGGCCTGAAAAAGGCACCCGAACGGGTTGCTACCGCAAGCTCCGGCAGCCTGCTTTTATTCTCTTATCTGGCCCCACCCACATCCTGCTGATTGGTCCATTTTACAGAGAGCCGATTGGTCCATTTTACAGAGAGCCGATTGGTCCATTTTACAGAGAGTTGATTGGTCCGTTTTGACAGGGTGCTGATTGGTGAGTTTACAATCCCTGAGCTAGACACAAAGGTTCTCCAAGTCCCCACCAGATTAGCTAGATACAGAGTGTGGATTGGTGCATTCACAAACCCTGAGCTAGACACAGGGTGCTGATTGGTGTGTTTACAAACCTTGAGCTAGATAGAGTGCTGATTGGTGTATTTACAATCCCTTAGCTAGAAATAAAGCTTCTCCAAGTCCCCACCAGCTTCAGGAGCCCAGCTGGCTTCATCCAGTGGATCCCGCACTGGGGTTGCAGGGGAAGCTGCCTGCCAGTCCCATGCCGTGTGCCCGCACTTCTCAGCCCTTGGGTGGTCGATGGGACTGGGCGCCGTGGAGCAGGGGGTGGCGCTGGTCGGGGAGGCTCAGGCCGCACAGGAGCCCACCAAGGGGGGGAGGCTCAGGCATGGGGGGCTACAGGTCCCGAGCCCTGCCCCGTGAGAAGGCAGCTAAGGCCCGGCGAGAAATTGAGCACAGCAGCTGCTGGCCCAGGTGCTAAGCCCCTCATTGCCCAGGGCCGGCGGGACCGGCCGGCCGCTCCGAGTGTGGGGCCGGCGGAGCGTCCCCACCCCCATCCAGATCCCACCCGGAACTCGCGCTGGCCCACAAACGCTGCGCGCAGCCCTGATTCCCACCCGCGCCTCTCTCTCCACACCTCCCCGCAAGCTGAGGGAGCCGGCTCCGGCCTTGGCCAGCCCAGAAAGGGGTTCCCACAGTGCAGCGGCAGGCTGAAGGCCTCCTCAAGCGCAGCCAGAGTGGGCGCCGAGGCCGAGGAGGCGCCGAGAGCGAGTGAGGGCTGCCGGAATGCTGTCACCTCTCAAAAGCAAACCCAAATCACGACCCCACAGCTGCTCCTTACACACGCACATCATATGCACACCCACACACACAGGCGCGCGTACTCACGTGCACACACAGGCACAAACACACACCTGTACTGGTGCTCTGGGAGGGCTGGAGAGTGAAACAGTTGCTCCTCGCCCAGGTTGTGGAGCCATTATGGCTGGGTCCCCGTGAGCGGCGAGGTTGGCCCGAAGTCCCTTTCCCGCACCCCCCCCCCATTCCCTCCGTCCCCACCCCCATCCAGATCCCTTTGGACTCATCCAGAGAATGGGAGCGATGGAGGGAGGAGCTGTGGACGCTCTCAGCCAGGGCAGAGAGCTTGCGGCACAGGCTGTGCGCTGAAGCCGGGGGGTCTGGGGCAGCAAAGAGGATGGCGAATTGGTGCAGGGCGAGGGAATCTGACAGAGGGCGGTGTGGTCCGCAGAGAGCGAGGCTCGGGAGCCGGAGCCAAAGCGTGCCCACTAGGGTGCAGCCCCGACGAGTGTCGCGGGGTTTGCAGGCGGGGAGAAGGCGGCGGGAAGTACTGGACTAGCTGCGGGCAGGGGCGGGCTGAGGCGCGCGCCCGCGTGTTAGGGGCTCCGGGGAGGGCGGCGGGGACGCGGCGCTGCTCACCTCTGCCACCCCGCGGCCGCAGACAGCGCTGCGCCGGCCTCGCCTTTTTCGTTTTCCGCCAGACCCGGCCTCACAACTGAGAGCATCTGGCTGAAGCCGTTGCTCTCCTTCTTTCCCCTGGGCCTCCTTCTCTCCCCACTAGCCGGTCCAAGGAGCGAGAGCACAGGTGCACAGAGCAGTCCAAAGGGAGACAAGGGGGGCGGTCAGAAGCTAAGAGTACCTGAGGTGGCACAGGGCTGTCGAGGACGGAACTCACCCCAGCCAGACCTGATTTTTCCTGCAGCCGCTGGGCGGGGGCTCCAGGTGACATCTACGTACGAATCATCCCCTCATCCTGGGTGGCTTCCCTTGTCCCAGGAAACTGCCCTGAAATTCCCTCCCCAGCCGCAGTCCCTCTCCTCCCTTCCCTTCTGAACACAAGAGCACTGAACTTATCCAAACCCTGCCTTCCTCCTCCAGGAAGCCTTCCAGCCACAGAAGACGCTTGTGGGACTTGGTAGGGGTGTGGGAAGAGGAGTGGTTGAGAAAGGGGTGGAGCCATGAGTGGCAGCTAAGGAGAGCACCCCCACACCCGCCCACTGGGAGACTCGCAGACTCATGCATTCCGTGGGGGAAGAAGAGGTGGCAAGGACAAGAACAAAAGGATCTGGGAGGACATCGGGCCAGGGGATGATGGGCTGGTGGAGAAATTACCAAGGCGGGGGCGCTAGTCTGGGGAGCTCCTCACCACCTCCAACAGGGGGGCCTCTCTTCCCCCACCCCAAGAGGCATAGCTCAACAGAAACAGAGCAAGGCAAAGGAGACCAGCACACGTGGCAGGCAATCCATACACACTTGTTAACTAAGGCAGGGGGTTAATGGGAAGACACTGGCCTGAGCACAAGGAGATAAGGTTTTAGTCTTATCTCTAGCCCCCAAGAAGCCGTGTGAACTTGAAAAAGTCCCTTTGTCTCTGGTCTCCAGGTTCCTCGTCCATGAAGTCAGGGGTTTGCGTTAGAAGCAGGATGGCAAATGGTGCTGCCTGGAGCACATTCGGAAGGATTGTGAGGTGGGAAAGAATCTGTGATCAGTTAGCAATGTCGGCCTTGGGCAGAGGAACGGACAGTATAGGGAAGCATGCCGAGTGTTTGTAAAGTCTAGGAACCATCTCCTAAGCCCCTTCCATTCCAATGCTCCAGAAGCTGATGAAACACTGCAAGAACAGTGTGGAACTAGGGCGGGAGCTGCAGATGCCATGAGAGACTCGGAGGAAGCTCCAGACTGGCGGCATGCGAAGGCTTGCCTCTGTCGTTAAGCCTAAGGAAGAATCCCCTAACGGAACCTCCGATCCAACACAGTGTGCTCCGTTGTCACTTCCAACAGGGTGTGCTGTCCCATCAGGCTTCCGCATTGGATGGCAGTGTGTGTTCCAATTACAGCTCCTCTCCCCGTGTACAAATGCAGTAAGCTCTAACAAGAGGCATCCCCACAGCGGAGTCCTCATAACTCGAGGTGTTACAATCAGATGGCGGCCTCCAAAAAGACCCCCCTTTATAAAAACAATGGTGCCTTCCCACAGGAAGTGGCCTCCCAACATGGCACGTCCCAGTGGTGGTGATACCAGCACAAGGGAAGGAGCTGCTCCAGCTAGTACAAGAGAGGGGTCTGGCCTCCAGCTGGGGGTGCCTGTGGCTCTCCAGAGGTTCCCAGCAGGATTGTGGCAGGAGACAGAGGCAGAGGCTGTCCGCTGAGAATGGAGGGTGGCCCTGACCTAGGTTCCCGGCTTAGGAGCCGCCTGGCCTCTGGCCACACCCTACAAATGGGTCTCCTTCTCCCCGGCTATCAGTCCTTCCTTTGCTGGGGAGGGCCCAAAGTTCTGGCCAGCACTGCCATCCAAGTAGAGATGTTGCTTGGGCTGCGGCAGACTGGAGTCAGGGGTGATGAGCTGACGCAGGCGCTGTGGAGAGAAGAGGCAAGGATTTGGAGTTGTCGGTGAGGGAGGCACAGAAGGTTCCTCACACGTGCATCCGCAGGGCCCAGCCCAGAGCGGAGCACATGGCCAGCACCGCACAGTATGAGTGAGTAAATGAATGAACCGTTTGAGGTGAGAGGGGGGCAATAATACCGCGGCTGTGAATGAGTGTGCACTGCCTGGGTTCCAGTCCTGGCTCTGCCACTGACCTGCACCATCTAAGGCCGCTCACTTAACCCCTCTATTAATTTAATCCCCCTCAATTATCTCACCTGTAAATTGAGAATAATAGTAGAGCACACTTCACAGAACAGTGCTTGGCACAGAGTAAGTGATCAATAAATATTTTTGTTATTGTCATTACTGTTATTACTATTACTATGTGCTCAATAAGTATCTATTATTTTGCTTCTTATCAGTGGTACTGCCATGACTGTTGTTGTTGTTGTTACTGGTACCATCTGCTCCCTCCTTCTTCTTGCCTTGAATGTAGATGTGATGACTGGAATCATGACAGCCTTCTTGTGATCATGAGGTGATAAACATGATGATGAAGACACAGCATGCCCAGGATGGAAGTGTAGAAATGCAGGAAAAGTCTGGTCCCTAAGGGCCTCTTTAAGCAGCCAAACCAAATACCAGCAGCCCTAATCTCTGACCTTCTTGAAATGTAAAAAACAAATAAGCCTATTTGCTAAACTGTTGTAGGTTGGGTTTTCTATTATTTATAGGCAAGATTATAAAAAGGTAGATTTCTACCTTTGTGGGTCATTGGCTATAGTTCCTTCCAGGAGGGCATGTCCCAAACTCTAAACGGGGAGCCTCTTGCGTGTGTCCCCAGGCAGAGTTAAGGTAAGAAAAGAAGCCAGGAGCCTGCGTGTGGAGTGAACTGTGCTTGCTGGTTATCAGTTTTCCGAGGGCAAGGAATCTACAGTCTGTAAACCTTCTGTGTCTGGGCACCTTCCTGTTCATGTTTGTGACTTAGTTTTCTCCTGAACCTTTCAGCAGTTTGCCCTTGGTTAGCCTGCCCAGATCATC
Organism: Nomascus leucogenys; assembly: GCF_006542625.1. Classification (NCBI taxonomy): domain Eukaryota; kingdom Metazoa; phylum Chordata; class Mammalia; order Primates; family Hylobatidae; genus Nomascus; species Nomascus leucogenys. The sequence goes on along the minus strand of NC_044403.1, from coordinate 32,515,078 downwards.
CACGGGAGGTCAGATTCTGCAGGTCTAGGGCTCTAGGACTTTTCAGAACATTTCTGAAAAGCCACTGGACTGGTCTTCAAAGTTCGTCTCGTTAAGATTCTGTGAGACTGAAGGGCTGCTCCACACTCAGAGTGTGTGTCTGCTCCCTGGCCCCAGCTGTGTGTCCTGCCCCAAGTCCAGCCTCTCTCGGTGCCCTCCTTTAAGAGGTCACTCTCCCCCGCATCACCTACCTTCTTGAAAGAACCCTGAGTCTTCAAGAGGGTGATGATGACGAAGAGTGGGACACAGACCATGGAAGACAGAGCCAGGAACCAGCCAATGGAGTATCCCCAGGGCGGGTACACATAGACGTTGTTGTACTTGAGGGGGGTGTACTTGCTCAAGGAGAAGAGGAAAGTGGCCTGGGAGGAGGAAGGGGCAGCCATGGGTGAGATAGGGGGTGACTGAAAACCTCTCCGCAGCTACGTACAGCCAAGGACAGAGGACACGTCAGGTGCACTGCAGCACGTCTGTAAGGTAGAAGAGTAAAAGCCCCTGCAACTCCCAGGCCAAGGCATCATTCACATCACAGACGGAGACAGGAGGCGATACAAAGGAAGGGAGGGGCTCAGAAGAGAAGCTCAGACAGACAGGAGACCAACCACTGAGAAATCAGGCAGAATCGGGAGGCACTGGGAGGAAGGGGTGGAGCAGGAAGTAGAACAAGAGTCTACCTACGGGTGGATGAGACGGCCCCAGAAAGAAGAGCAGGGAAGGCAACAAGAACAGGAAATGGAGCAGGACCCACGGGAGACTGGACAGGTGGGGAAAGAGCCCCGCATGTCAGCCGTCCTTTCCCTCATCTCTGGAGTCCTCTGGGGGCAGGAAGGAATAGAGGGGCAGCTGGTGGGCACATACCAGGCAAAGTCCAGGAGTCAGGAAGAGCCAGGAGATCTTCACCAGGGGCCATGGCCGGTAGCCAATCATGTCCTCAATGTTGTCATAGAAACGGTCCGCCCCTGAGCAGGCATGGCGTGGGAGAGTGTGAGAGCCAGAGGGTGAGAACAGCTTCCCGGTGTCTGGGAAAGACCCACTTGGCTCTGTGCCCTTCCTTCACCCCCGCCCTGTGCAGGGAAACTGGAACAGGGCACGTGAGTGAGACGCCTCCCTGACACCCTGCATCCCTGCATGAGATGCATTCGCGTCACGAGGCAGGGAGTGCATAGCGGGCAGGGGCTGCCCCCACACGCTGCTGCTGCCATCTCTTGTCAGTACTGTCTCTTGCCTCCCTGTCTTGTGATGGAGACCCCACTGTTCCAACCACAAAGGAGTGTTGTGAGCCCAAAATGGGGCTTGATGGTTAGACAAACGCCTGTTTACCTGGGTAGCAGGATGAATTTGGTTCAAGTCAAAACAGCAAAACAGGAGGAGTCCCGCTGTTCAAGCACATCATAGAAAACTCATAGAGGGCCAGAGGGCTACTGGGAACAGAATGGTGGTCTAGATTCCAGACTCCAGAGGAACCACCTCTGAGTTCCCAAAAAAAGCATGGTTAAGAAGGTTAATTTGTGTTTAGTGAAAACATTGACTGGCTTTATTTTGTTTTGTTTCATTCCTGCGGTTTCCTCATGTGCTGTAGTTCTAGGCAGAGCCAGTCTTCTAAGAAGCAAAGAATCACTGATTGGTAAAGATACTTGGAGGGCCTCTCTGCCTTCCCACCCAAAATACCTTCCCACTGATCCCTGATGCATGAAATCACAGCATTAAAGAGTCATTCCTTTGACTGTGAAAAGCCAAAGTTAAAAGCCAGATATTCTGGGTGAGCGAACCATGTTAGGGCTTATCAGCCAATCACACCTGTTGTGATCAAGTTTAGCAGGCAGGTCCCCTCTGAGAAGAAGTTTTGAAAAGGAGTTGGGGAAAATCGGAAGGCATCAGATGCCTGAGGTGAGAAGGAAGGAACATCTCCGTGGAGAGGAAAGGACCCAAGTGGGAAGGCTTAGGGTAGCAAGATGAAATCTTTTCTACTCATGGCTTTTCCTGAGGCCCTACTGTGTGGCACCCACTTGACCTCTGCCCTGAGCCTTGTGACATTGGCACTGTGTTCCCCCAACGTGGTGCAGTGGAGCCAGAGGGACCCGGGGTATGACGACGGCTTCTCCGCTTGCTGTGTGAGCTTAGGCAAGGGACTGAACCCCTCTGAGCCTCATTCTCCCCCTGCACAGATTGTAAGTGTGTCAGACCAATCAGCACCGTGCCTGGCACGCAGTCGTGCATTCGCTCAGCGAATCGGGCTTCTTCCCCTTCCTGCTGCAGGACATAGTCACCACCTGGCTGTTGCGGCGTTCAGTACGGTCGCTATCTCAGTCTGAGGGGCCAGGCTGCCGGCGGAAGTCAGTGAAAGGCCGAATTCACCTCAGTATAGCAAAGAAACGCATAAATGGAAAAGACTCTACCTCAAAAACACAGGAATGAGCCCCCTGTCCACGGGAGTACTCAGCCTGGATGATCACCTCGCTGTTGGAAAGGCAGAGTGTGGGAGTCTGTGGAGGACTGGGCTAAGTGGTGATAAACATCCCTTCTGACTAGGATTCCCAGTGGCAAAGGGCCTCTGGCCACCTCCATATCGAGGACACTGTGCACTGCTATTGATCATTCTCTCACTGTTGAAGGAAATCCATTTTGTCATCATTACAGCTCTGCCTGCTGCCATGAAAATGCCAGGCTTCCCAGCCACGGGTAAATTTCCCAGTAAGAAGAAGCAGGACAACAGCGCAAAGACACACAGAAACCAGAGGGCCAGAGAACTGCCTCCCCCAGGCAAAGCCTGCCCCTGGCTGGCCTAGACGGTCTTTCTCCCACCCTGCTTGCCCACCCCACTCACCATACACCCAGCTGATGCAGACCACTTCAAACACTGACAGGAACAGCAGGCATATGCCACTGGAAGCATAGTAGTCAAACAGCTGGAAGATGTACATCCCGCCCTGTGGGGAGAGCGTGGAGCTGGGGCATGGCCAGTGCAGGGCTGGGACACACTCCACCCCTCGGTGAGATGGCAAATACCCACGTGGGGTGCACTCCTGCCCAGCCGGTGGGATGCCATTCCTTGCATCTAAAAGGAGTTTGCCCTGTCTGCCCCTGCCTTCAGGACCCCCAGTCAACATCAGGACAATAACCTCTGACATCTGCAAGGGCACTAGGAGACTGCGGTGGACGCACATCATCTCGTCTGCCCAGCATCTCCTCTTCTGGAAAGTGACACCCCCTCATTCTTTGCTCCTTTTAGACAGGGGTATCCCTCTCTCCCTACTCCAGGCTTGAATAAGGGTCATAGCCTGGACATTTGCCACACTCTCAGGAAATGGGCCCTCTCTTTCCTCCTGGGTTGGCTGACAGTAACAGGTAAGCCTGAAGCCCAGCATCCATCCCTCATGTCACAGGAGGGAAACCTGCCTGAGTGAAGTCACAGGAGACCAAGGAGCATTCCTGACAGTGTCACAAGAGCAGCTGGATCCAACCATGCCAAAACCCAGATATCGCTAGGGTTTCCAGCAACCTGACCCAATACATTCCCCTTTCTGCTTAAGCCAGCTGTATTGGTTTCTGTCACCTGCAACCAAAAGAGACCTCACAAATGCATGCTGTGTGGTCCCTACAACCTCACTGTGGAGAGGCAGGGCAGGCGTCCACACCCCTCGTCAGCAGATGAGAAAAGGGAGGCTCTGAGAAGGGTCAGCAGTGTCCCCCGTGGCTCCCCCCCCAGAGCCTGGCCCTGCAGGCCCCAGCTCACCTCGGTGACCAGGAAGAGCCCTATGAGGTAGCACGTGACAGCGATGCTGAGGATGAGGAGCTCGCGCCGCCCGCTCTTCTGGAGCTGCCTGGGGAACATGTCTATGGAGGCTGTCACCAGGCACTCCACACAGACAAACTGTGGGCCAGGAGGGGAACTGGATGAGAGGGTGTGGGGCGGGCTGTTGGCCACCGGCCCTGGCCTCCACTTCCCCTGGCTCATCCACATTGATGCACAGGGGTGCAGGGAGCGGCACAAAGGGAAGAAATGGGGGTGCCCTGGAGTGAGCCAGCCCTGCCCTTAACTACAACTCCATGACAAAGAGTCTCAGCAGTGAGGGTTAGAGGGGGGATATGTTCTGTCCCCGGGGCTGGGGCTGGGCCACTCGAGCTGAAGGAACATCTGGGAGGATGCATCCATGCATGCAGAGGCTCAAGCCTGGGAGCACAAAGCCAGTGGCCCCTTCACAGCAAGGGGTCTCCAGACCACACCCCCAACCCCAAGGAAAAGCCCTGGACAGCAGAGGGGGCCTCAGGTTTGTGGTCAGGGGAGTGAGAGTGAGGGGAGAGTAGTGCCAGGACAAGCAGAGGCTGGCAAGAAGGTCACCATGGCAGGGCAGGCTGGGCTGCAGTGACGTACCTGGCTGTCCAGCCCTAGGAATATGAGCATGATAAAGAAGAGACAGGACCACAGCTGGGATAAGGGCATCATAGTCACAGCCTTGGGGAAGGCGATGAAGGCCAGCCCAGGACCTGCCAGGTACACAGCATAGTCAGGGAGGCTCCAGGGCGTGTGCTGCCCTCGGGAAAGAGGCGTCTCTCTAAGCACTGCGTGTGTGTGTACCTGTGCACGCACTTTAAGAGGAAACGGTGATTCCATCCACTATTCTTCTCTTTCCAGGCCTGGGAAACATACCATTCATCCATCCATCCATCCATCCCTCCATCCCTCCATCCATCATCCATCCATCCATCCATCCATGTACCCATCCATCCATTCCTCCATCCATCCATCCATCCATCCATCCATCCAGTGTTGTTCCATCTACCATCCATTAACCTCCCCCCGCCTTTCCCATGGTAATGGAAGCCCTGCTTTGGGCTAAGCACTGCCACAGATGCTAAAATTAAATCCTATTACCCATAAGTAAATCATATTGCCCATCTTTTGGGACTCATGCCTTTCAGCAAGAGAGAAGTGTGTTCTCTGACTCTCCTTCCCCTCAGGCCCCAGACAGCAAAGTGGCACCTACCTGACTCGGCCACTTCAGAAATGGGCACCCCTTGCTCTTGGGACATGAAGCCCAGGATGGAGAAGACAACAAACCCAGCCACAAAGCTGGTGGCACTGTTCAGGAAGCAGAGGGCGATGCAGTCCCTGTGGGAGTGGGGCAAGGGCAGATAGGAACGGGGAGGGAAAGAGAGGAGGAGAGAGAGATCAGTCACGGGAGGAGAGGTCAAAAGACAGTGAGAGGGGACCGAGGAGAGAGAAGGGGGAGGCAAGGGAGGCACAGAGGAGGGGAGGAAGGGAAGACAGCATGGGAAGAAGACAGTAGAAGAAAAAGACAAAAATCGGGTGGCAGACAACAAAGAGAGAAGTGAGAGAGAAAAGGAAGAAGAAAGACATTTAGTCTGGGAAATGAACCCACAAGGTCAGTCTGATACAACTTATAATGAATAAGGAAGGTCTGGGCCCAGAGACTACGGGTCTTTGCCCAGAGCCCACCCCCAGGCCCCTAGCCCTCCTTCACCCCACCCCGGCCCACGCTGTTCTCACTTGTAGCAGTTGTTGTGGTACTTGTTGTAGCTGCCCAGGGCTGTCAGGCACCCCTGGCAGATGGCAAAGGAGAAGAATATCTGGGTGCCCGCATCCATCCACACCTACACAAAACCCCAAGAAAGAGGTAGAGGCAGCCCCCAGGGCCCAGAGCCAGGGTGACCCAAGATCCAGACCCGTCCCCTGCAGCACCAGCCTGGCCCCTCAGTGCTCCCTGAGCGCTTCCCTCCTGCATCCCAGCTCTCCATGAGTGCGCCCTCCTGTCCCCATGGTGATCTCCTCCCCAGGGCGGCCCAGTTTCAGTTTGGTTCTGTAGGCACTTAGTGAGTAGCAAATACATGTGTGTTGCTTGGATTTCTCCAGGGGAATCTACAAACCATGGCTGCACCCAAGGCCTATCTGCAGGGCACACCTAGGAGTCACTTGTCTCATTCAACTAAGATCTCTATACATAGTGTCTTAAGCAGCTATGACCTGGGGACAAAGAGGCTGCTTCATCAAAATATCAAGATAAAATGCCCAGGAACCATGGCTCATGCCTGCAGTCCCAGCTGCTCAGAAGGCTGAGGCAAGAGGATGCCGTGAGCCCAGGAGGTTGAGGCTGTAGTGAGCTGTGATGGTGCCTCTGCACTCCAGCCTGGGGGACAGAGCCAGCCCCATCTCTAAGCTCCAGCCTGGGGGACAGAGCCAGCCCCTGTCTCTAAGAAAGAGAAAAAAATTTTTTTTAGGAAAAAAGTTGTATTTGAGTGGTGGAATTACAAGAGATTTTTAATTTCTTTTTTATAGCTTTCTTCCATATTTTCTAATTTTTCTCCAGTGGGCATCTATCGCTTTTAAGCCAAGGAAAAAGCAATACAAGGCTTTCAAAACTACAGACCTGGCTGGGTAGGGAAGGCACCTGGGGAAGTGGTCCCAGCACAGTACATACCTGAGGGTCCTTGAGGCGGAACAAATCTGGCTTCAAGTAATAGATGATGCCCTGGTAGGCTCCGGGAAGGGTGACACCTCGGATCAGCAAGATGACAAGCATCAGGTACGGAAACGTGGCTGTGAAATAAACCACCTGGAGGTGGGGGGACAGGCCAAGGTCACTCCTGGTGGGGACGCAGTGGCCCTCCAGCCACGCCCCACAGGCAGCTCAAGTCACACGGAGCTCAATCCTAACCTAAGAGGGGCTAAGCACAAGAAAATTTCCACACCTCCCTTTACACATTCCAGTGCGTCCGTGCTCCCCACGGGGTGTGAGATACACATCAGCAGGGGAAGGGTGGGGAGGGGAGGAGGAAGACAGGGAGGGAGGCAGGGTACAGGCTTCCAGCTCATAACCTTTCCAAGACCATTTTTCTCCTCTTATCTTTAGTCAACATGTACGTATGTACATAATCTGTACATATTTATTATGAAAAAGAGTGGTATTTCCGTACATGTATATAATGCATAATGATCAAATCAGGGCAAAGACTAAAAGGTCCAGAATCTGGTCTTTCTTAATCCTTTATCCTGGCTGTTCTCTCCCTGCCCCCTGGCGACCCAGGGGAATGGTGACCAGATTTGCACGGTGATCTGTGGGGAAAGTTAGACTGTATTTTCCAGGCTAATGGTTGGGGGAGCAGTGGTGGCTGGAGCTCCGGGGTGTTCTCTTCTGCCACTAAGCAAACTCAGCTCCTTCCCTGGGTGGCAGCAGTGGTACTCTCTGTGCTGTTATTACTGCGATGACCACTTTCATCATCCCTATCACCAACTTGTTACAATTCAGGGAGGGGAAAGGCTGCTGCTGGAACAGACTCAGTGTATGGCCAAGCAGAGAAGTCTGTTTACTGACCACTGCTGGCTTTGAAAAGGCATGAAGCACAGTCTCCGGCTCTCTGAGTTGGAAATAAAGCTCAAATCCGAATTCTCTCTATGTGACAAGCCCGTCGTTGCCCATTCTTGGTGGGAACCCCTTCAATGACTAGAAACTCACCACCTCAAAGACCGTTCTGTTTGCTAATTCAAACTCAAAATTACCTTGCTGTGTTGTTAAATACAACGACAAGTGAGTCATAAGAGCGTGTGACCCTAATGATGTCATAGCCACACATAATGGATACAGACACACACACATACGTATGAGAGAGACCAGAAGGCGACACAGCAAAAATGAACAGAGATGAGCAGTGCCAGCCTGCCAGCCTGCCAACCTGCCAGCAGGGGTCAGCTCCAACAATGGGACTTTTCTGTTTCTAATTTGCCCTGAATATTCTTTTTGTTTGTTTGTTTGTTTTTTGAGACAGAGTCTCGCTGTCACCCAGGCTGGAGTGCAGTGGCGCGATCTCAGCTCACTGCAGGCTCCACCCCACCGGGGTCACGCCATTCTCCTGCCTCAGCCTCCCGCGTAGCTGGGACTACAGGCGCCCGCCACCACGCCCGGCTAATTTTTTGTATTTTTAGTAGAGACGGGGTTTCATCGTGTTCGCCAGGATGGTCTCGATCTCCTGACCTCATGATCCACCCGTCTCGGCCTCCCAAAGTGCTGGGATTACAGGCGTGAGCCACCGTGCCCAGCCACCCTGAATATTCTTATGTAAACCGGACTTTTAAAGTCATATTGAAAAAGAAAGACTTTCCTTGCATCGAGCTAAGCTCCACCTTCCTGTGCCTCCCCCTGTTCTCACTATGCATCTCCCTTGCACTGCCCAGGAAGCGTAGTTTCTTAATAGAAAGAAATCAGTTCTCCAGAGGGTCCCCCTCAAGTGTCCCTGTAGACTCTGGGGGCCAAAAGGAGCTTCCCAGGAGGCAGCACATCTCACCTTGCCTGTGGACTTGACCCCCTTCCAGATGCAGAAATAGCAGATGACCCAGGCGAGCAGGAGGCACAGGGCCAGCTCCCAGCGCAGGGCGCCCAGGTCATGGATGCCCGAGGTGATGCCCAGAACTCGTCTCCTGGAGGATTGGGAAAAATAAGCAATGAGGGGAAAGGCTAAAGGGGACAGTTTGCGTCTGTCAGCAAGTCTGATTCTCAGAGCTGACCCCACGGATCTCATATTCCAGAGCTTCCCCCACTCCCCACCTCCCCACAGTCAGGCCATGTTCCCATAGACCAAACTACTACCATCATCCTATACGTATCTTTATCTTTCTAACTCATTTTTTTCTTGTACAGAAAGATGGAGAGAGAGAGATGAGGAATGTATAAATGAGTATTTAGAGAGTAGATATTTATACATGCAGGTTGATGGGCAAGTGCATGGGTATCCCATGGAGGGGCTGAATGTGTATTTAGTTTCTAAACGTGTGATGGGGTACTGGAACTGCGTGCGTGGGTGTGAGGGTCCGGTACTGTGAGGGCATTCATGTGTGAGGGCATTGGTGCCCACGTGGGGGTTAGCTCAGTGTGAGAGAGTACAGGCAGTCTTGGGTGGGAATGTAGGTGGACGAGTGTGGGCACAGGTAATGTGAAGGGATAAGTTGTCGTGTGAGAGGGTGAGTATGTGAGTATGCCCATGTCTTGATGTCAGCACTCCCGCCTTGGGCAATTTCAAGCTACCAGCATGACACCACCGGGCATGGCACTGGGAAGAGACATGCACGCTCAGCTCTCCTAAGGCTGTGAAGATTGTGTCCAGCACCCCACTGGACATGTGTGGGCAGACATATGCGTGGAGGTAGGGATGCGGGGTGAAGGTGGACATGACGGATAAATGTGAGTCTCTGTGGACCCGTGTGGGTAGATGTGAGAGCGTTCTCCCCTGCCTCAGTGATGTGTGGGGTTGGAGTGGGGCGGGGCAGGAAGTGCTGGAAAGCACACACAGAATCTTAAACTTGCACCCCAGACTCGCACAGCTCAGACATCCAGATTTCCTCTGCTTGGAGCCTCTTCACATGTGGCAAATGGGCCCAGCACCTACTCCCAGAATTCCATGACAGGTGAGGTAAAATTCTCAGATGGGGTCACTGTGCCGGCTCCTGAGTGGTTCAGAAAGTCCATGCAATGCTCTGTTCGGGACAAGGTTAGGGACAAGATGGAGAGAGATGCTCTTATACCCTAGTCCCCCTGGCCCTCTGGCCTTGCAGCCTAGTGGTCCTCAGCACTCCTAGCCCCAAGAGCTTCTTTTGGAGCCCCCACTCTCCAGAGCATCAGGAGGCTCACAGGGCCAGCTCCTCCTCCCCCTGCTCTTGTTCCCTGTGAATCTGGCTGCTCACCTGGCTGCCCTGCCAACCTCAGACACTATCCAGAGTTCAGATCTACTCAGCCCCCTCATGGGTGGCTGGTATGAAACGCACTCTCCCCACTTGCCCGTTCTGACTTCCTGTCTCTCCACTTGAGAGGCCAAGGGACTGCAGCCCTGCACCTGCTCTTCCCGCTGCTTGGAATGCTGCTCCCATGCTGGGCTCTCTCTCACTTCAGGCCTCAGATGACACTTCTCCCTCCCCTTGTTCTATGGTTCTGCAGTTTCGTTCACCTATCACAATTTGTAGTGGTTGTGTTTATTTGTCTGTTTTTACAACCAGGCTGTAAACACAGTGAAGACTGGGTCCCTGTTGCTTTTGCTCAGCCTTATACCTGTCTCCAGCCCTCGGCACTGTGTGTAGCACACAGTAGGTGTCCAGTAAGTGCTTGTTAAGTGCACGAATGAGTAAGTGGCAATAACCCTTGCAGTTATTTAATACAGTCCCTCTGGGTTCTCCCAACCACACTGGCTCGTCCTAGTGGCTGGCCTGAGGGCCACAGAGGAGCCGAGGAGCAGAGCTGCCCAGGAGCCCACATGGCTTGGCTGTGAGGCAAGTTCTGCTGTACTTATGCTCCCCGTCGTTGCTTGGACTCACCGGCCACCGCAGCCCAGCCCCTATTAGGCAACATCCCAGGGGCTGAAATGATGGATACCTGTGTTCCAAAAGTTGTTGCAGGTCGTCCAGGGCAGCTCAGAGGTGAAGGAGCTGAACAGGTAGAACAGAGCCCAGGCAAGGACGACGATGTAGTAGACATTCAAATATGACTCAATGACCACAGACGCCAGACCGATGCCTTCCAGAGTGGGGGAGAGGTGGGGAGGGACAAGAGAGATCAATGTTAGCAAAAAAGCCACACAGAAGCTGCCAGTTGAGGTTACAAGGGTATTGGGTGCTACACAAAGAGAACCACTGGGGTTTATCCAGTGGCATGAGAAGCCATTCATAGCATTTTTTTTTCTTTTTTCTTTTCTTTTCTTTTTTTTTTTTTTTTTTGAGACGGAGTCTTGTTCTGTTGCCCAGGCTGGAGTGCAGCAGTGGCACGGTCTCGGCTCACTGGAACCTCCACCTCCCGGGTTCAAGCAATTCTCCTGCCTCAGCCTCCTGAGTAGCTGGGATTACAGGAATGTGCCACCACACCCAGCTAGTTTTTGTATTTTTAGTAGAGACAGGGTTTCACCATGTTGGCCAGGCTGCTCTCGAACTCCTGACCTCAGGTGATCCACCTGCCTTGGCCTCCCAAAGTGCTGGGATTACAGGCACATCACCTGTGCCCTCGCGGAGGAAGTAAGAACTTTGGGCAGGGGAGGGAACAGGAGCCCTTGGGTGTGATGCAAACGACAGCAGAGGGCAGTGGTTGGGTGTCCTGGTGCCTCAGACTACAGGCGTGAGCCATACGCCCAGCCCACAGCATATTTTTCAAAGGAAGAAACACAGGTTACAGGACATTACCCTATGTATTCTGCGATTTTTGTAATATATATTTGAACATGTATTTTTTTTTCATGAGAAAAGCTCTGGAAGGATCTTCACTCAAAAGTTAACAAGTGATTCTCTAGGTGGTAGGATTTCAGATAACATTTTCAAGTTTCTGGGTGTTTTTTTGGCTATTTGCACTTTCTAGTTTTTCTACAACAACCATGTATTGGTTGTAAAATGAAAAGGGGATGGAAGAAGGAAAGAGTAAGTTGGAAAAGTTGGTAAGAATGCATCTCGCACCTATAATCCTAGCACTTTGGGAGGCCCAGGCGAGCGGATCACTTGAGGCCAGGAGTTCAAGACTAGCCTGGCCAACATGGCGAAACCCCATCTCTACTAAAAATACAAAAATTAGCCAGGTGTGGTGGCACACGCCTGTAATCCCAGCTACTTGGGTGGCTGAGGCACGAGAATCCCTTGACCCCAGGAGGCAGAGGTTGCAGTGAGCCGAGATCACACCACTGCACTCCAGCCTGGTGACAGAGGGGCATCAGGATAAGAGCGAAAGCAAGAAACCAGAGAGGAAGGGAGAAATGGTCCCTGCGTCAGGAACGCAGGAGCCTGAGTCAGCACCTAGCGCCATCTCACCAGAAGCTAGCAAGAGGCAAGACCGCCAGCAAAGGTGGAGACCTGGCTGCTATTTTAACACTTGTCATGAAGCCTCGTGGTTAGCTGGGTGCACTTGATCTCCTGGTGGTGTATTTGGGGCGGGAGGGGGTGGGGGGAGAGGGAGTTCTTACACACACCTCCCCAGCCCTCGTCTACAAAGTGGAATCTTTTCCACTGTCATTTTAAAAGCAGCATGTTGCCAGGGGGCTCGGGAGTCCTGCAGAGAGGGGCTGGGGCCCGGTTTCGCGGGTGAGAGAACCCCCCGCCCCTTCCCTGCCGGCTTAGCCCTCTCTTAGTCTTTAGTCAATGCTCAATAACTGTGTGTGTGTGTTGTGTGTGGTGTGTGTTGTGTGTGTTGTGTGTGTGTGTGTGTGTGGTGTGTGTTGTGTGTGTTGTGTGTGTGTGTGTGTTGTGTGTGGTGTGTGTTGTGTGTGGTGTGCGTGTTGTGTATGTATGTGTTGTGTGTGTTGTGTGCGTTTGTGTGTGTCGTGTGTGTTGTGTGTGTTGTGTGGTGTGTGTGGTGTGTGTTGTGTGTGGTGTGTTGTGTGCGTTTGTGTGTGGTGTGTTGTGTGTGTGTTGTGTGTGGTGTGTTGTGTGTGTTGTGTTGTGTGGTGTGTGGTGTGTTGTGTGTGTGTTGTGTGAGTGGTGTGTGTGTGTTGTGTGTTGTGTATGTGTGGTGTGTGTTGTGTGTGTGGTGTGTGTGTTGTGTGTGGTGTGTGGTGTGTGTGGTGTGTGTGTGTTGTGTGTGGTGTGTTGTGTGTGGTGTGTTGTGTGTTGTGTGTGGTGTGTTGTGTGTGTGGTGGTGTGTGTGTTGTGTGTGGTGTGTGTTGTGTGTGTGTGTGTGTGTGTGTTGTGTGTGTGGTGTGTTGTGTGTGGTGTGTTGTGTTGTGTGTGGTGTGTTGTGTGTGTGGTGTGTGTGTTGTGTGTGGTGTGTGTTGTGTGTGGTGTGTGTTGTGTGTGGTGTGTTGTGTGTGGTGTGTGTGTGTTGTGTTTGTGTTTGTGTGTGGTGTGTGTGGTGTGTTGTGTGTGGTGTGTGTGTTGTGTGTGGTGTGTGTTGTGTGTGTTGTGTGTGGTGTGTGGTGTGTGGTGTGTGTGTTGTGCTGTGTGGTGTGTGTTGTGTGTGGTGTGTGTTGTGTGTGGTGTGTGTGGTGTGTGTGTGTGGTGTGTGTGTGTTGTGTTGTGTGGTGTGTGTTGTGTGTTGTGTGTGTTGTGTGTGTTGTGTGGTGTGTGTGGTGGTGTGTGTGGTGTGGTGTGTGTTGTGTGTGTTGTGTGTGTTGTGTGGTGTGTGGTGTGTGTGGTGTGTTGTGTGTGTTGTGTGTGTTGTGTGGTGTGTGGTGTGTGTGTTGTGTGTGTGTGGTGTGTGTGTGGTGTGTGTGTTGTGTGTGTGTTGTGTGTTGTGTTGTGTGGTGTGTGTGTGGTGTGTGAGGTGTGTGTGTGTGGTGTGTGTGGTGTGGTGTGGTGTGTGTGTGTGGTGTGTGTGTGGTGTGTGGTGTGGTGTGTTGTGTGTGTTGTGTGGTGTGTGGTGTGTGTTGTGTGTGTGTGTGGTGTGTGTTGTGTGTGTGTTGTGTGGTGTGTGGTGTGTGGTGTGTGAGGTGTGTGTTGTGTGTGTGGTGTTGTGTTGTGTGTGTGGGGTGTGTGTTGTGTGTTGTGTGTTGTGTGTGTGGTGTGTGGGGTGTGTGTTGTGTGTTGTGTGTGTGGTGTGTGTGGTGTGTGTGGTGTGTGGTGTGTGTGTTGTGTGTGTTGTGTGTTGTGTGTTGTGGTGTGTGGTGTGTGGTGTGTGTGGTGTGTGTGTGTGTGTGTTGTGTTGTGTGTGTGGTGTGTGTTGTGGTGTGTGTGTGGTGTGTCAGGGTCCGGGCTAGAGCTCAGTGGTGTGATCTCGGCTGCAATGAGCTCATTGCAGCCTCAACTCCCGGGTTCAAGCGATCCTCCCACCTCAGCCTCCGGAGTAGCTGGGACCACAGACAGACCTGGCTAATTTTTACATGTTTTTGTAGAGACGGGAGAAGGGGAGGGTCTCACTATGCTGCCCAGGCTGGTCTCGAACTCCTGGGCTCAGGCGATCCTCCTGCCTCCGCCTCCCGAAGTGCTCACTACTTAATGAAGGACTGCGGACCTTTCAGAACAGCCTGGCTGAAAAATCAGTGCTGACTGTGAACAAACCCCCTCCTTTGGGGCCGGGCGAGCGCACCCTGGCAAGGACGGTTCCACCGCGGTCTCCACCGCGCAGCGGCGTTGGGGCGGCCCGGGCGTTCTCCGCGGGGGCGGGCGTGGCGCCGCGCAGGAGGGACCCGCCGACGGCAGAGGGTCCCCGGGGAGCGGGCGGGGTGCTGAGAGCGCGCACACAGACACCCACACAAACACACAAACAAGCGGCCACTGTGCCGCGGCGGAACGCGCTGTGCTCGCGGCCGTCCGGCCCATCCGGCAGCCCTGGGTCAGCCCCGGGAACTCAGCGGCCCCGGGATTGCCGAGCCGGGGGCCGGCGTGCTGGTGGGGCTGTCTGGGAGAGGGGGCAGGGGCGGCGCTGGGTGGAGGAGCCACCGTGTGACTTGTGGGGAACGTGCGGGTGAGCGCAGGGGCGCGCCTTGAGCCAGTGCGCGCGGCTCCCGGAGCGGGGAGGGCGGGGAGAGCAGCCCGACCTCCCACCCGCAGAGCACGGTGCGCAGACCCCGCTGCGATCCCAGGCCCTGCCGCCTCTTCGACTTGGAAAAGAGGGAAAGAGCCACGACCTCTCTCCTCTCCCATTCCAGTGCTCCGTTTGCTCACCCTGACCACGGCCCCCCCAAGCCGTCTGTGCGCCCCAGAGAGGCCAGGCCTGCATGTGCTGTCCATGGGCCTAGGCCTAGGGCCCAGCTGAGTGGGTCATTGACACTACTGCTGGGATCGAGGGCAGAACCGGGGAACCTGTGTTCTGAGGCACAGCACCCCTGGAGCACCCAGGACCTGTGAGTGGAGCCACAGGTTAGCCAAGCTTCGCTCGGCTCCAGCCCCTCACTTCTGCCCCCCCCCAGGGGCCCGTGGTTGCCCCAAGAGGCATCACCACCAAACTGGCCTCCCCCACCTCCCCCGATCAGTGCGAAGGGTCCCAGCTTGCTCTGGAGCCAGTGTTTCCCCACCAGGCTCTCTCCAGCCCACCCATGCAGCCTGGTTCTGCACTCGGCGCAGGATGGAAGTGAGCGGATGGGGGAAGCAGCGGATGGGCGGGAAGGGAGAGACAATGTGGGGGGGATGCAGGCAAGATGGCGACCCCATGAATAGGAAGGCGGGGGAGGGTACATACCCTGGAAGAGGGGACAGATCTTCCTCCAGGCTGTGACACTCCCTTGGCTGGTGTATTGGCCCAACGCCACCTCCAGGAAGAACACCGGGATGCCGCAGACAAAGAAGAAGATGAAGTAGGGGATGAAGAAGGCTCCTGCAGAAGAGAGAGAGGCAGGGCTGAGCCACACCCGGGCTCTTCCTCAGCCTCCATCCTTTCAGACCCTCCTCCCGCAACAAACCCGCCCTCCATCATCTTGTTCTTAATCTTCCTCCTGGCACTTCCCAAGGGCCCGATCAGCCTCCTCCTGTCTGCGTGCCGTCCTGAGCGTTAGGCAGGCACAGGTGGGAATGTTCTGATCTGAACCCTACACAGAATGAGAAAAGCCTTGGAAGGGAAATTAATGAAAACTTAGGTGGAAATTCTAATGTATGCACTGTTTGTTTTCTTAGTGTGCTTTACAAATCTAGTCAATAGATTATTTTTGGAATAAACACATGGCGTCTGTATAACTTGATATGCTTATTAAACTTTCGGTACGTTTTAGAGAAAAACACAAGCACTTCGGAAGCATTATTTTCCCACTAATAATTTTCAGGGTGTTTGTTGCCTTCACCCAGTTCTGATCTGAACTGGGCTTCCAGCAGAGAAGGCCATCATGTGATTAGGTGCCAACCTGCAGGTGCCAGAGGGAGGCCAGGCCTAACAGACAACCAGCAGGTTACACAGGAATGGAATCTCTTCAGATTCCACACCCAGGAGACCTACTTCAGTAGGAGTCACTAAGGCATAAAGCTCGCGTGAGAAGTTCATCTCAGGGTGAATGGATTATTGCGTGTTACACCGTGAGAACGCTGAGTGCTTATTTGGTGCCTACTTCATGTCAGGCACTCTTGTACGTGCTTCATCAACATCACAGTCCTTGCAAAACAACCTCCCACGGGGCAGGCCCTACTGTTATCCCCATTTTGCAGATAATAAAACTGAGGTCACTTTAAAGATGGAAAAACCGAAGCATGAATGAGGAAACTGAAGCACAAACCCAGGCGGTCTAGTCCTGAGGCTGAGCTCGTAATGACTGCAGTATATACCTCTGATACTTCATATCCATATTATTATGTAGAAAACATAGAAAGTACAGAGGGAAAGAAAGGAAAAAGCATTGTATATCCTTCCAGATTTCTTAAAAGCACACACACTTGTTTCTTTTTTGCAAAAATGAGAAGTAATCGTGTATCAAATACATTGTTTGATAACCACTTTTTAAATTTTTACCATAAACCTCTTCATGTCAGTAAATACATATCTACCTCATCATTTTGATGGCTGCCTAGTGTTCCACTCTCTGTATCTATCCTGGTGCACTTCGTCAGCATGTTACATTGGACTTTTGGTCATTTCATCCGAAACACTGTCATAATGAAGACCGCTGTCCACATCCTTGTGCACTTGTCTAATTCATTCCTTAGTACAAGTTACCAGTAGAGGAATTCCTGAGTCAAAAGGTATGCACTTTTTTTCGCTTTGTGTGTGTGTATGATAAAATATGCACAATGTAAGACACTTTAACTGTTCTTAAGTACACAGTTCAGTGGAATTAAGTATATTTGCAATATTGTGCCACTGTCACCACCATTCATCTCCAGAGCTTTTTCATCATCCCAGACTGAAACTGTACACGTTAAACCCTAACTCCCCATTCCCCTCTCTTCCCAGCCCCTGGTAGGCATGATTCTACTTTCTGTTCTATGCATTTGCCTGTTCTAGGTACCTCATGAAAGTGTAATCATACAGTAATTATCTCTTTGTGCCTGTCTTATTTCACTCAGCATGCATGCCTCCAAGATTCATCCAGGTCATAGCATGAATTCCCTTCTTTTTGAAGGCTACGTAATATTCCCTTGTGTGAACCTACCACATTCTGTTTATCTATTCATCTGTTCATGGATATTTGGGTTGTTTCCACCTTTGGGGTATGCACATTTTTTAAACATGCATTTCCAAATTGTTCTCCAAAACTCTTGCACCAATCTGCATTCCTGACAGCAATATGTGGGGAAGGAAAAAGGTTGTGTCTCCTGGATCCTAGGGTGCCACAACAGGCCAGTAACTCTCCACTGAGTTCCAAAGTCCCTTTGAACCCCATGTTTGCCTTTCCAACCCTAGGAATACTGGAGTGTTGGTCAGCACAGTGCCAGTAACACCACTGACTCAGGTTTCAGTGGCTTGGGAAGTCCCAGGACCTAGGCTGAGGGGTAGCATTCAGTAGAGGGACACGGCCTGAGGCCTCCCCAGAAGGCAGTTTACAGGATGTCTGTCAGCGGGTGTGGCCCACGGGTTATGTGCGGGAGGTCCTTCCCTCTGATAAAGGAGGTGGCTTCAGTTCTCACCTGGGAGTGTGGACTTCCGCCCCACAGAAGACGGGGTGACCTCAGGAGGCCTGGAGCTGGGTCTCGCTCAGACTGGGTCCTCCCTGAAAGGGCGGCACTAAGTCTGGACCTTCGGGGGCAGATGAAGAGGTTGGTTCTGGATTGCGTTTGGGCGTCCTCTACCCTTGGGTTTTCAGAACGCTAACGCTGCCAACACCCTCCCCTCAAATTCTCTTATCAGTGCCTTGCTTTGGAAGGTTACCCTGCTTCATGTCTCCTTGGTGTCAGCCCAGGCTATGGGCACGGGCAGCCCAGTGATGTCCCACAGGGACCTATACCGACAGGGTGCCCTGAAGCCTGGGGTTGGTGTGAACACCTCTGCATTGTGCCTTACCTCTGCTGCGTGCTCTTTTCTGAACCACTCACAACCCGGATAATGGGAACTTCCTCAAGTTCTCTTCTGAGGTGAATGATTTCCAGTTCAGGGCTCTACTCTTTTTCATAACCAAAGACCTCGTTAGACCAATAGTTTTACTACTCTTTTTTGTTTCTTTTGAAAGATTTTTCTCTAAAGAACTATGTTTACTAATTAATAATCAATAAATGTCCCTGCATATATTAATAAAAATCATATTTAACTGCCAATCTGGCCTTATGGTCAGCCTGATATAAACTTTATTATCACTCTGAGTTAGTACAGTTCAGTCTAAAGCAAAAAAATAAAAGACATTTGGACTAGTCTGTGACGTCCTGTTTCCACATCCATCCATCACTAGGTTGCTGGAAATGAGTAAATGAATTCCTGGTCCTTCTTTACTACCTTTCTAGACCCCCACGGACCAGTGGCTCCAGAAGGGGACCCCAACCTCATTTGGCCCCTCGTGTTAAAGATGAAAGAAAGGGTGTCTTTCCCAAGAGTTAGGCTGGGGCAGAGGTAACCCGGATCCGATATTCCATGATGTTACTGGGGGTACTTATCTCTCTCTCTCCACCCCGCCCCACGGCCAGGACAGAGGCCACAGCCACAGCAGAAGCCAGCACGACAGGACAGAGGCAGGGTGGGCCCCAACACCGTAGCCCTGCCTCCCAGGCTCTAGTGCTGTCTCCCTCCCAGATGGCTGGGTGAGGAGTGTGCCGTGACGCAGGAATTGGTTCCGGGGCCCTCTGCAGTCCTGGGCAAATCCTCTCCACCAAAGAAGGGCTTAGTCTGAGCACCTCTGTCTCCAGCCCTAACATCCTATATGCCATGAGATGGTGGCCCTGGATGAAGAAGGAAACCACCACCCTGCCCCTTCATCTTGCCTCCCCTGACTTTCTGGCCCAGGGTCAGCCTACACTCAGCCTCAGCACCAGACACCGAGCCAGCCCGAGAAAGCCTACCGCTATTTCTTAGGAGCTGTCAGTTCAAGCAGCTTGTGATCGTAACTGTAAGCTTTAAAACACATAACAAGATACATAGTAGACACTCTGTAAGTATTGGTCAGATTTAATATAGTGTTTAGGAGGGTTTTCTCAACAAGTTATCTCTAAATGTGAGTATTCCTTTCTACCTTCCTGAAATGTTTCTAATATTTGCAATAAACATATACCGTTTCCACAAGAAAAATAAAAGTGATTTCAAAAGGCAAAATAAAATGAATCTAACCACTCACAAAGGACGGCACATTGAACGATTCTATTCCTATGAAATAGCCCTAATAGGGATCCATCGAGATGGGCAGCACGTAAGCGGTTGCCAAGGGCTGGCAGGGAGAGGGAATGAGGAGCGACTGCTAATGAATATAGGATTTCTTTTGGGGATGATGAAAATGTTCTAAAAGTGATGGTGGTGATGGTTGCACAGTTCCGTGACTGTACTAAAAACCACTGAATTGTACACTTAGAAAAAGGAATCTGGCCCCTCCCCACCACTGCTAATTTTTACATCCAGTGCTGAAAAATAATAAAATCATGTTTCCCTAATTTCAAAAAAACTCAAAGGCAAGGTATTTCTCCAACCAAAATTGCTTTGGTGGCTCCCATCTCACTCAGAACAGAGCCTGAGTGACCCCTGTTACCTCTCTGACCTCACGCCGTTATTCTCTCCCTCTCATTCCGCCCCAGCCACACCTGCCTCCTCACTGCTCCTCAGACAGGCCTGCTGCTTCCACCCCCAGGACCTTGGCACCTGCCGTTCCCTGTGTCAGAGTGTTCTCCATCCAGGATACATCCACGACACTCACGCCTTCACTTCCTTCAAGTCTGCTGAAATGTCACCTTCCCCTCTGCACGCCTAGCATTCCCTATCCCTCTTCCCTG
The DNA here is from genome assembly GCF_006542625.1 of Nomascus leucogenys. Lineage (NCBI taxonomy): Eukaryota > Metazoa > Chordata > Mammalia > Primates > Hylobatidae > Nomascus > Nomascus leucogenys. The sequence goes on along the minus strand of NC_044403.1, from coordinate 32,495,307 downwards.
CGTCACGCCTCACCCCTCCACTCATCACCATTTGACATAGAGCACGCTGAACTGTTTGTCCGCAACCTGCCGCAGACACAGTACAACTCCTCAGAACCCTTCCACGGAGTGTAGCACATGGAATGTGTTCTGTTTTGCACCCAGCGCCGGGTCTGGCACGTGACAGGCCTGCAATCATGTTTACTGAATGAATGATGACTGAATTCTATCAACGACTGACCTTTACATAGTCATGAAGGAGCTTGTTAAAAACTAGAATTTCTTGGTCCTGCCCATCACCTAATTTCATCTTCACCGTCGTCCTGGGAGGTATTGTCCCCATTTCACAGAGGGGGACGCTGAGGCTAGTGGTGGAGCTGGAACTCAGACTCAAGTCCTCCAATTCCAAAATAGCCCTCCTTTTATAAACCACACTGCCCAGGAAGGAGGGCCCAGGTAGGCACTGCCCAGCTGACAGCGCACAGCTCTCCCCACCATGCCTACCCAAAGTGAACTCACCACCTCCGTTTTTGTAGCAGAGATAGGGAAACCTCCAGACATTGCCCAGCCCAATGATCTCCCCGGCCACTGACAGCACAAACTCCATCTTGTTGGTCCATTGGCCCCGATCCTTCACCTGGTCCTCGTCTTCCTGGTCCAACTTCTCTCCCTCCTCGGGGACCCAGGAGGCCGCAGGAGGCCCATGCTCTTGCACTGCCACCTTCCCGTCCATGGCCATGTGGTGGGTCGGGAGGCCCCGCTGGGTGGGCAGGATGACGAGGGCCAAAGCCTGGTGGGAAGAGAAGAAATTAGCTGCAAAACCCGACATGGTCCCGCCAGCCCTGCGCTCCCGTCCCAGTCTCTGCTGTCAGCCCGTTGCTGTTCTTCCCAAGTGCTCCACGGAATTTACACCTAAAGTTACACTTCGCTCTCATGACTCTAAGAGCAAATCTTAGTGTTCTGAGTTTGCAGATGAGGAAATCCGGGCCTTGGCAGATGAAGTGATTTGCCCAAGACCACTCAGGAGTAGAACCGTGATGAAAACTCAGGCTCGGGCTGTTCATTTTCATGTCCCTTTTTATGTGTACAGCTCGCCACCATCCCAGCCGGCCCATCTGCCCAGGCCCTTGATGTCTGCTGAGTGGCCTCAGCCTGGCCTCTGGCCTCCAGGTCAGAAGGGATCAAAGGCTGCCAAGGTAGCAAGGGTCGAAGGGCAGGTGTGGCCGAAGTGACTGCCTGGTTCTCTCCTAGCCAGCTGTGTGCTAAGGTGATCGATCCACTCGGGGTAAACAGGGGAGCCAGCAGCTCTGGGCAGCTGATTGGGAGGAAAAGAGAAGGTGGGGCCTCTGAGCAAGGCCAGATGACAACAAGGATTGGCACCAGGGACAAGTGTAAGCTTTCGAGGGAGCCCCAGCTCCTCTTCTCTCTGTTGCGTCTCTGTCCTGAGAAAAACTGGGGGGCCCTGGTGCCAGAAGGGATCACCAGACCAGTTCTCACCTGGCTGGCAGGGCAGTCATCTCCCGATGACCCCCAAGGTGAGCAAGTGACTGGCTTCTCAAGAGGGAGGCCCAGCAGTGGCTGCCCATCTCAGCAGGTCACTGCCCTTCCCTTCTCCCTGCCCTCCCAGAGAGCCCAAAGCTCCCTAGACCTCCAGAAAAGTGACGTGGGCCATTCTCAGTTCTACTCGCTGTCCCTTGGCCGGCCTGTCAACTGCCAGGAGATAAATCCGCTTCTGTCAGGGTGTATCTCCCATCTATGTTTGCCTTCTCCTCCCTCTCATACACACAAACGATTACCCTGAGGCCACCTCTGCCTTTATTCCCAGGAATTGCCAAGAGGAGGTGCCCCAGACTGTAGAGGGGAGCTCCCATCCCACAGCCCCTCACCTCTGAGGGGTATTGAGGGAATCAAAGTGACCAGGTCTACCAAGTGCCCCACGTTCCTCCAAGGCTCTGGAGAAACAGGGATTCTTTTTATTAAGGAAGAGTCTGTGTTTATTTACTGGTCCTTTTAACCCAGGCAACAGCCCAAGCCCAAGTCAGTTAGAAAGGCGCGGGCAGGAGCCATGTGAGGTTATGGAAATTTTTGAAGGTGACTTGGAGGGTGCAGGTTATCCCAGGAATGGGAAAGCGTGTCAGAGTGAAATTCTGGCATTGGCACCTACTCAGAGGCTTCCACTGCAAGCTCAGCCCAGGAGGGAGGATGAGGATAGCCACCCTGTGGGAATCAAAGACCTTGGGTCTCTGTTATAAGGGAGAAGGCAGGGGAAAAGGGGGCAGAAAGAGCCTCTGAGTTCGGAGTATGTGATCAGACCCATGGGGGCTTTGAGCACTGGAGGCTGGGGATGAAAAAACGGGGAGGTGGCCCCATGGGAGAAGTTGGTAACATCTGAACCCAAATGTAGATGTTGCTACAGAATTAGGAATGAGGCACCCTGAGAAATGATTCCAGAATCATCACCAAACAAATTAACAAACTAGTGAACGAGCTTGAAAACATGCATGAAAATGCACCAGACAGGAAACCCAAGTTGTAATCCAGATCTAGCTGTTAATAATAATAATAGGTTAACGTCTGAGTCAGCAGTATGTTAAAAACAGGCACTCTTTCTGTATATTATTGAAGTGCATCCTCGTAAGAATCTTTGAAGTTAGGTATTACTATTAGCCCCACTTCATGTGTGAGGAAGTGAAGCTCCAAGAGATGAAGGAACAGTGCCTGGCGCCTGCAGGGCCTCAGGACACTACTCTCGATGCTACAATAAACTTACCAAGACAACGAGTCGTGGAGCTGGGTCTCTAACTTGCTGTGTGACCTCAGGCAAGTCACACCTCCTCTCTGAACTTTAAGTCTCCCTGGAAGAGAGAGTGAACGCTGCTCAGCAGGGGCTTTCAGAGGGTGAGGGGATAAAAACAAGACTCGTAAAGAGACGGAGAACTGACTGCCTCTGCTCGCCGCCCATAGCGTTGCTCATCTCAGGGCAAGCCCCAAGCACAAGGGCCCCTAGGGCAGTGGTCAGAAATGAGCCTTACTGTTCCCAGACCACAGGCAGCTATGGCAGGACCAAGGTGGTCTCAAGAGTTGGGGGAGTAGAGGCTTGTTGGGGAGAAGGAGTAAATGCAGGGAAAGCCAGAGGGAGCAGGGGTAAGGAAGCAAATCACAGAATCCAGTTTGGGCCCAGGATTTGGGTTTCATCAGAAATAGGGGAAGAGAGAAAAGAGAACATGAGCTGATGAACTAACACTGACACGACATGTTTTTTTTTAATAAATAAAAATAAAAATAAATAAAATAAAAAAGTAATTGGGAGGCACATAACTTGTGGTTAAGAATGAAAATCCAGAATGGCAGAATGAAAGCAAGAGCAAGTGAAAAGGGCAGCTGGCCCCGAGCCATGGCAACTCAAGGGGAAACCGGCTTGAACTGCAGCAAGAGGGATTTAAGTTAGACTCAGGGAGGAAATGGCCCAGAGGATGTTAGACACCAGAACAAGCTGTACTGAGTTCTCCTTTCTGGGCTACTTTTAAAAGGCAAAGGACCACACACCCCACCCCCGCTGTGCCCTTCTACCTCCAGCTTCGGCTGGCTGCCTCTCCAAGGCCTCCCACCTGCTTGCTAAGCTGGGGCAGGGCGTGAGGGATGGGGGACGGGCCTCATCATACTTCAGTGCCCTCCAGAAGCAAACACACCAATTTCCACGCCGGGCTTGGTGCTGCCCAGAGAGGAAATCTTCAAGAGACTAGAAAGTCCAAAGTTAACTCTGTTTTCAGGAGCTGGGCATGTCGCCAGAGGCCCAGCTGGGGCTAGCAGAGGGGCAGACAAGACCAGAAATGCTGCTGCCCGCGTGCTGCTTGGATCCCAGCTCTGTCCCCTTTGCTCCCCAGTCCAGCAAAGGAATAGCTCAGACCCTGCACATGGGGGATGGGACACCCAGCCCCTGCCTCAGTCCACACCCACATACCAACACCCATTCCCGTACACACACTGGTGCCATTTCCCGTCACGTCCCTTCGCGCACACATACCTGTGTGCATGGCACCAAAACCTGGCTCTCTCTGTAGTCCTTCACACCCCGTGAGCTGCTGGTCTCAGCTGGTGGCTGCCCGCAACTCCGCTGAGTGCCCGCCTTGGGCACAAGCACACCCATGGCACCCACTGCCCAAACCAAGACAGCTTCCTCCTGGGAGACGCCTGGCACCCAGCTCGTCACGCTCAGCCGGCAGGCAGCGGGCAAGAGCCCCTCACCTGTGATCATTTACTGCAGTTCCTGGGCCCTCAGGAATGCCCCGAGGTTTCTCCCGTCCACTTCTCCTTCCACCTTGCTGGGCACCATCTGCTCCCCTCCCCTCGTCAGATGACCACCCCTGCTGTCACCCACTGCCATGACCAGCTCCCCATCGCTGGACATTCCTGCTCCACAGGCTAATCGCTGAGCTGCTCCCACGCTGGATGGGGCGGAGCTAGGGGGCACCCCTTGCCCTGAGAGTCGTGGGCATCAGACTTGCCCTTTGGCCTGAGGTTATCTCAGGTCCTGCCCCCGCCGTAGACACGCACAGTTCTACAGTCTCGCTTCCCAGGGCTCTATCCCTCCAGCCCCTCTGAGCAGCAGTTGGAGGCTGCAGAGGCAGAGCCAGCCCCTCCACTTCCTGCTCACCTCAGTCCCCAGCACAGGCTCCTGTGGTCAGCTCAGCTGCAGGCATCAGGTCTCCAGGAGAGTCCCGGGGCAGCTGCTTATGGGAAAGCCAAGAGAGCCGGGACCTGAAAGGGAAACTGCCCTCCACGTTCACGCCTAACCCTGTTCCTCCCAGGGCAGAATCCCATGTGACTTGTCCAGGGACTCCCAGACAGAAAGAAGCTCTGTGTGTGTGTGTGTGTGTGTGTGTGCGTGTTGGGGCGGGGGGGGGGGTGTGTTGGGGAGTGAAGGGACAGAGAAATACCAGGAGCAACAGGAGGGACTGAGGCCAAAAGTTTGTGAACCAAGATTACAACATCCAACCTCAGGAAGTCAAGTCCTCTGTCCCCAGCACTCCCACCCCCATCCCACTCTCACTGTGAACCCACTGTCTCCAGACTGGTGCCCTCCCAGTGGGCACAGTCCCATGATGGCCCCTCTAGAGCTGGGCTGAGCTGCTCCCTTGGGCAGGGGAAGGGGCTCAGAGACTCACACCCTGACCTCACCTCCCCTCCTCCTGCTCCCTGCCATTCCCCCTTCCCCCTTTCCCCTATCCCCCTCCAGAACCATCTCCTTCCCAGGGACGAGGAGATGGGGATGTGCAGCACGGGGGACAGCCCTCTCTTACCAGAGACTCCAGGATGTAAACTGAGAACCTTGGGAGGGGAGGTGACCTCACTGACGAGGGCAAGGGAGGGCAGTGAATCACACTCTGGAGTTTTCCACCAAGTACCTGCCCTCTGTGGCTTCCAGGCACGGCCCTGGACCTTCACAACCACTACCCCTCTCCTTGGGATTTTCCTAGAGAAAGCACCCAGAGCGTATCTCAAGAAGCAACATAGAGAGGACCCAGGCTTGGGACCAGACAGACCTGAGTTTCTTCTCCTCCTCTATCATGTATCAGTCACGACAGCTAGGCAAGGCTCAGCCTCGGTTTCCCAGTCTGTCAAAGGTAGGTAACGATACAATATCTACTTTGCGGGGTTGCCGTGAGGGTGCAGGGATATCACAGGTGCTTAAGAGGAGGTGTGGGTGTTGGTTGTGGGTCCTCTGGAAGCAGAGGCTGGGATGGTGGGGTGTCTGGTCCCAGGCACCTCTGGTCACTGCATAGCACCAGGCACCTAGTTAGAATTTGTCTGGAGTGGCCTGGCAGCTATCAATGGGGAAGGGTATTTTTTGAATACATGTGCCCTACGCCACGTGCCCAGTGAGCTCCTCCAGAACAGCATCCTCGTCACTGTCCCTGAGCATGCCCACCTGGTGCTGGGTACAGCACTGTCCCACCGCCCTTCATTCAGAACAGCTGCTGCCTCCTTCAAGACAAAGGAGGTGCTTCTTCAGCTCGAGGTGGTATGAAGGGAGAGGAAGTTGTGGGGAGAAAGGGAAATTTCCTTTCACATGTGCTTCCTCTGTGTATTTTAGAACTTCCCAGCAGGGGTGGGGTGTGAAGTGAGACTCTCAGTCTGTAGTTTTCCATCAAGCACCCCCACTATATGTCTCTCGGGCCCCTCTCAGCATCTCCTGTGGGGTCCCACATGAAGAGGAAGGCAGAGCACGTCTCAGCTCTCAGACCCATTGCCTCTATGAAACCAGAAGCCGGGCTGGGGGTCAGCTGTGGCACAGTAGGACATGGCCCAGCCAGAATCCACACTTGAGCTACCCCGGTGGTCAGGTGTGGCCTGTCCCTGCATGTCAGGTCCACCGTGGATTGACCATAAAGCTATTGCAGAGGGGACATCAAAGTCCATGCAATCACCTAGCAGCAGCGACTCCAGAACAAAACACCAGCCTCTCCATAAAAAGGAGAAAGAGGGGAGAGGATCGGACAAGCCAAGATGGTGCGTTTCCTTGTTGGTTCCCTCAAAAATTACATTTAGCACCTGCAGTGTGACATGCTTTCTGTGAGTCTGAGACTGGGGACGGCAAGGATATCTCTAAACTCTTCCCGAGCTTTCCTGTGATGCTGACAGTCCGATGTGGTGGGGCTGGAGCCACGGGAAATAGGATGGGTTTGCCCGAATGTGTCCCCAGGGCAGCTGTCCCTATAGCATCTGCTGGACTCTAACAACACTGATGTAAGTCGTATTATTCCTGTTTTATGGAAGAGAAAACTAAGGATCAGAGAGGTTAATTTGCCCAAGGTCACACAGTTAGTAAGTAAAAGGGCCAGGATCCAAGCCAGGCCTGCAAGCCCCTTTGAAGGAGTATGCTCAGCTGGCTGTGGCATCTCTGAGTTTGTGCACATGTCTCTGAGCATAAGGAGGGGCTGGTGCCTGCCTGCCTGTGTGTGGATCTGAGACCTGGGTGTCCATGTGGGCAAGGTCTGAGGCCCCACGCAGCCTGGTGGGCTCAGTGCCTAACAAGCTGCTTCCCCACAGCCCTGGGCGTAGTCTGTAACTCTCCTGCTACCTCTGCTTCTGCTCTCCCTGTTCAACTTGCCCCCAGGCTCTCAGTGCTTGCCTTTCTTCTCTAACAGGTGTGGCCTCCAGACAAGAGAGGGCTCCCTTCCTTTTGGGTCTTCTTCTCTGGAAACTCCAAGATACACGGCCCACCGCCCCCCTCTCCCCAGGCTGGGAAGCAGGTGTCACTGACTCGGCTGCCCTACACCCCCACCCCCACCCCCATCTCTTCAGCCCCTTTGGCTAAGGCCAAGGTACTCCTGCTTCCTTCCCTCAACCCTGACCCCTGACCCAGACCAGCAGCATTCTCACATCTCTGCCTGCCAGTCCCACCTGTGCTGCTAGAGCCTCACCCCCTCAGCCACCTCCCTCCAGTTTGATGACTTCACACCGTGTGTCACCAAGTGACTCAAAGGACCCTCACACCCATTGCCTCCTTTGAGACCTACAACAAGCCCTGCTTGGAGAACGAGTGCACGGCATTTTCTGCAACTGCAAAGCAAAGAACCTGAATTCCAAGTGACTGCACAGACACACAGCAAGTTCTGGAAGCACACCTCCTGGTTCTTACACCAATAGGTGACTCACACCATGTTCCACCATCAGGAAGCTCCTAGATGCGACTCAGATCACAAATGAGTCCCACGTTCCCACTGAGGCCGGCAGTTCTGGCAACTTTGGTCAGATGGATGGATAGAGACAGGTATTATCCCCTTAGAGCCCAACCTGCACCATGAGGTCCTGCCCTACCCCAGTTATTATTTTCCACAGCTCTTTGCCCTTTTCTGTCATGGTATCTGTCACTCATTGTTTAAGAAACTGTATCTGTTTTTGCTCCTGACATGTCACGAGCACAGCACGGCACCACGTGGGAGGTGTTCTGTCAACAGTGTCCGATGGACGGAGCTGCTGGGCTTGCAGCACTCGAGTTCCGGCCTGCCTCTCCAGCAGATGTATTTCTCCCCCGGTAAGACTGAGATTGAGCCCAGCACCCTCGGGGAATGCCCAAGTAGTCATTCTCCAGGAAGGGGCAGCCAAGGCTGACATACAGTAGGACTGCTGTTGTTAATCTTCACCAACTCTTCCAACGACAAAAAGTCAAAAATTGAAGACTAGCAAATATTTCAGTGCATTTTTTTCTACTAGTGGATATGTGAAAACTAAGATCACCCAGGGAAGCCTGTGCACCCTTGGACTGCAGCCCTAAGAGTCACAGGACACACCAAGGGCAGCACCAGAAGACCCATCTGAACACAGGTGGGCACATGGGCAGGCCCCCGAGCCTGCGCACAGGCAGGGAGAGATGCAGCTGTGTGTTCAGCCACTTCCAAAACCACACACAAAGCAACAGCCAGAAATATGTGGGCCCGGGCTCCATGCTCATACCCAGAGGCAAGGCTGCAGAGACACACCTGTGGCACCCTCTGGGCACCCCCCCATGCCCACTGACCCCCAGTGGGCGTGGACTTCCTTCCACCTGGATCCTCTTTGCAGCATCACCCTAAGAGCTCCTCCCTGCAGCTCAGGCCCTGACAGTAGAGCTGTGGCCATGGTAGCACCACCCCCTCGTGGCCACATCTGGCGATGCCCCGGCATCCGGTGTCTCCTCAGAAGAGCGAGGCGGCTCCAAGGAAGTGGCGTCCCTCTGCTGGCTGAGCCGGGCAGTGCCCTCCTCTGCCAAGGCTCCCGGCACCTGCTGCACTGGGGCGTGGTCATAGCCGGCCCTCTCCCACGTCCCCCGTGCCCGGCCTCCGTGGCACACAGGCACAGTTTTGGCCGCTGGGGGTAGGCGAGGACACAGCAGGGAAAGTGGGCAGGAGGAAGCTGCCACCAGCCTTTCCCTTTCCTTTGGCTAGGACTTGGGTCTCCTTCATGTGTCCCTCAATTTCCTTTCTTATTCAACAGCACAAAGGCAGAGGAAGAAAGCTGAGGACGCGTGGAGAGAGGCTGGGCAGCCTCCTCTGGTCCAGATGCCTGATGATGGAGGCTGTCAGCCTGGCCCCACCACCCGCCCCCATCACTGTGCTGAGTGGGCCCCAGGGATAACTCAGTGGGGGAGGCTAGGATGGGGAGGGGCAGGGTCCTAAAGCCATAACTATAACATGGGGAAGGGTCAAGGCAGCCAGGCGGGGGGCAGAAATCAGACAGAACCGCCAGCAGTCAGCGGGAAGAATGTGGATTTAATGGAATGAAGGATGAGAGGGCCTGAAGCCAGCAACAGTCTCGCCCCACCCACCAGCCCCCACCCAGCTTCCCAAGGGTCTCAGAGGGACACTCTTGGCACTGGCCTTTCACATCTGTTCAGCAACCCCTGAGCTGAAAAGTTGGAGTGGGAGGCCTCCAGCTCAGCAGGTGGACTCCAAAATACCCCTCTTGTCTTATCCACTCCAGGTCGGGGGCAGGGAAGCACATGGGGCTGCTTCTGCAGCCATCCCCACGGCCAGGCTCACAGGCACCATCCAAGGCCTGCCCCCTAGCAGTGAGACTCCAGCTCTGTGAGTCTGAGCAGTGAGGTCCTGGGGGTGGCGGGAGCCGAGGGTCCTGCTGGGTTCCTCTGGGGCAGGTCCTCGGCTGGGCACATGAGCTGACGGATTCTCTGCGGGGCGAGTGGAGGTGGCTGTCAGGTGCGGAGTGGGGGCAGTTCTGCCAGCTTCCCTCATCACCAACATCTACCTGCCTCCTCACACACAAACCTGCCCTCCTGTCATCACAGCCGCTGTCTGGGAGTCCCCCTGTGTCTTCCTGAGACTTCTCAGCAGGCACTGTATCGCTCCCTGACACCCAGGCTGGGCCCACTGGCCCCTCCATACAACTGTGTGCACCCTGGCTGGCAGCCCACCTGTCAGCGCCTGCGAAGCCTCCCAGCCCCTCTGGCTGCTTTCCTGCCCACAAAGGCCCTACCTCTCTGAAGGGGCCCTTGAGGGTGCCGAGTCTGTAGAGGCTCCAGGCAGGAATGCAGACCATGGAGGACAGAGCCAGGAGCCAGCCCAGGGCATCGCCCCACCATGGGTACGTGTACTTCTTGTTGTAGGTCAGTGGAGTGTACTTGATCAGGGAGAAGAGGAAGGTGGCCTGGGGGGGACAGCAGAAGAGAAAGGGGTTGGGGGGCAGGGGCCTTGTGCCCTCAGCTTCCCCGCCCCCCAGCAGCCTGGCAGAAATCACCCTCCAAGCCTGGATTCCCTCTAGGCTCTTCTGGACCAATTAGCCTCCAATCTTCTCCATCCACACTCTGCCCAAAACCCACACCCTCCAGCAGTATACTTTGTCACTCCAGGGCCCCTGTACCCCTGGGCACCTCTACGTGCAGCTGACTCCCAGTTAGGTTGTGGTCATGTGGCCACTGCATGCTGGGAGGTATTTACTACCCCTCCTGCACCGTGAGTTTGGGGTACGAGTACACCTCAAGGGTAGAGGCCATGCCTCGTTCTCCCTCTGCTCCTCAGTTATATCTTGCACACAGTGGGGGCTCAGGAACAGCTGACACAAAGAGACAAGGCCAAAGGAAGCTGCACCTTGGGGTTTCAGGCCCACATTCTGGAGCCAGGTTGCGTGGGTTTGAATCCCAGTTCTCTGCAACTTTCTCGCTTGGGCCAGTGGCTTAACAACCTCTTCAACCTCAGTTTCACCTGTAGCACCAGTGTAACAACAGCACTTCCTTTATGGGACTCTTGTGAGGATTAAATGAGTTAATACGTGTTAAAGCACCTTGTGCCCGACACAAAGTCAGTGCTCTATACCGGCTGCTTTTCGATTGCTGTGGTTATTAGTACTATTATGAGCAGCCCAAGGCACCCGGGCTTCAGTCCTGGCCTGTGACGTTAGACTCACACTGTGGTGTTGGTCAAACCGTCTGACAGCTCTGGACCTCAGTTTATCCTTCTGCGAAATGGAAAGGAAGAATCTATCTTGCTGTAGTTTTCTAGAATCCAAAAGGAGGATGAGTGAAAATCTAAGATGATTTTCAGTTCCTAGAAAGAAGTCCATTGCAGGGCTAACGGCTTCTCTACCCTGCTAGCCACCATCTCTCCCTCCCTTCATCTGACTTTATCCCCGAAATGATCTTACTGTGCACACAGCTGGTGTGAGGAAGAGCCAACAGTATTTGATAAGAGGCCATGGCCTGTACCCAATCATGTCTTCGATGTTGTCGTAGAAGCGCCTGGCTCCTAAATGGAGAGAAGAAGAAGGACGGGGGAGAAAGTCATTCTTCGGCACCCAGAACATCAGGATGGGGCCACAACCAGATCAGAATGGGCAGGGACCCATAAAGAGATGACATCACAGCTGTCCATTCAAATCGTTGCTGGGAGAAAGCTCTTCCCCGGCATTCATAGGCATAAACAGCAGGACTTGGCTTGGGTACAGGCAGTCACTTCCTGATTATCAAGGTTGTCAAAAGCTGAAAACATTTGGACAGGGCAGGATATGGACCCACCTGAGGTGGTCGAGGTACGGCTATAACCAAGACTGCGGGCAAGGCAGCTTCTGGAGGGCCCTCCAAAGGTAGCAATTTAGGATTTGCAAGATTTTGGAGGTTGGGTAGGGAGGCGCCCCAGGAAAAGGGAAGTGTGAGCAGTAGATGTCTGTTTCGTGTCTAAGGACCCCAAGACCCTTAGACGAGAGGAGGATGCTGGGACCTAGGGAGGAGTCACTCACCGTAAACCCAAGCCACACAGAGGGACTCAAAGATGGCCACGAACAGGAGGCACATGCCACTGGCTGCATAGTAGTCAAAGAGCTGGAACACGTACATTCCGCCCTGCATGGGAGGAGATTATTTTAAAAAGAACTTTATCCGGTGGAAACAGAAAGATTCACTCCTGTGCCCTTTAACTTCATACAGTGGAGGCACAGAGCAGAGTTGGTGAGGATCGCAGGAGACGGATCACAAAATAGAAGTAATTTGTAAGCCATAAAGCACGAGGCAGATATGAGATACTAATTATTTTTATTATTGTTTTGGGACAGAATATAGACGAAATAAGACAGCTATTGTTAGATTATATCTGAGAACACTTAGGGACTGGCCCCGAAGCCCAAGACATAGAGTGTACTCTTTGGGGAAAGGATCAGGATAAGGTCTGTTATTGATATTGTCAAGCTGACAAGCTCCGTGTCTCCCTCCTCCTCCCTTGAGACGGCACAGAATGTCACCCAGCCCCAGGGCTCCCTTTCTCGCTTTGAAGTTTGTACATAGAACTTGGTTCAGCTGCCTGGGAAATCACCAGATCTTGCTGGAGAGGCAGCTCCTCCCAACCCAATGCTCCACATACCTCTTCACTTACTGTGGAGCCAAATGGCTCCACACCCATCCCTGGAGGTGGGTGGTCCATGCCCAAAGGCCAGAGGAGGGACCTGCCTACTTTGTCGTTCCTGGGATGGGGAAAAGAGGGAGTCCTAGTGTCCGGAAGCCCAGAAGACCTGCCCTGACTGGGAGCCAGGGTATCTGCCTCACCGACAGGTAGCAGCTGTCACTTGGCTCCTCCTCCCCAGCCTTCCCCCGCTCCCCAGGCCCTCACCTCTGTGAGCATGATCAGCCCCACAAGGAAGGAGACGACAGATACTCCGAGGATGAGGACTTCCCTCCGGTTCTTCTTGCGGAACACGTGAGGGTACATGTCAACCAGCGCTGTCACCAGGCTTTCTACACACACAAACTGGATGACAGGGCAAAGGGATCGGAGGGAAGGAGAGCTCCCAAGATGCCCTGTCCATGAGCGCTGGCTTCTCGCTCCCAGGATCAGCCCTGCCAGCCTCACTGTCTCAGGTCCCCAGAGCTATTGTCCTTGCCTGGTTAGGTCAGGACTCACCCTCAAGCTCCCGTGTCCCCGAAAGGGCATCCACTTCTGACACTCACCCAGTCCCCAGCTATTTTAAGGGTGGGTGGGGCAGAAAGCTGAACGACATGCCCACTGCTCCTCCTCCCCAGCGCACACCCCCCACTCATCTCTCAGCCTCTGAGTGGCTGCCTCTTGATACCTGGCTATCCAGTCCCAGGAGAACCACCATGAAGAAGAAGCAGCAGGCCCAGAGAGGAGAGAAGGGTAGCATCACCACGGCCCGCGGGTAAGCGATGAAAGCCAGGCCAGGGCCTACGACAAAAAACCCAGAGGAACACGGGCCAGTGCCCAGGCCAGCTCCAGGCCATGGGTGACCCATGGCTTCCCAGTGTGGGGCCATAGAGTAACACGGGCTAGAGGAAACTTCACCCCAAAGTTACTGTCACCACTACGTCCTCACCCAGGAGAAGCCACCCCAACCTCCACCTGGTTCTCGCATTTCCAAGGTGCCTCTCACTGTATTCTCACTGGCAAGAACAGAATCTAGAGACGGCAGGTGTAAAGGGCTGTGGGCCTAAAAGGACTCCGGATCTCCAGATCTATTGTACAGACATGAGGTTTCAAGCCTAGAATGAGCTCAGAAGCGAGCAGGCCATAGAAATTTGTGAAGCAGACCCAGTGCAAAACGCAAGGAGGTGGTAGGGCCTGGTGAGAGGCGGAGCGATCACGCCCCAGCTCCTCGCGATGTTTTGTTGTATTTGTAAGGAATGTAGGTGGTACCAAAAAAATCGTTCCAAGGCCAGAGTTGGCCTAAGGCCTCCAGTTTACCACCTCTGCGCCTGGAGCCCGTTCTGTCACCCTACAATGACTACACGGGCACTGGTTTCAGAATGCCGCTGACACACATCCTCGCGGCCCATGAATGTGTCTCTCGACTGACTCATATGGCAGGAAAAAACGCATGTAATAGAGCCTGAGTCTACCATGGGAAGTTCCTCTGAAAAGCGAAGAGCACCACTGTGACCTTGGAGGTCTTTTGCTTCTGCCAGTCCCAGCTCCCACATTGGTGAGGTGGGGGTGTGCAGGGCCTGCCCTGCAGGTTTCCGTTGCATGGTACAATAGAGCGCCTCGCCCAGCACCTGGAGTGCAGTCAACACTTAGAAAGTGAGACACAGGCCAGGCATGGCGGCTGATGCCTATGATCCCAGCACTTTGGGAGGCTGGGGTAGGTGGATCACTTGAGGCCAGAGGTTCAAGACCAGCCTGGCCAACATGGTGAAACCCTGTCGCTACTAAAAATACAAAAATTAGTCAGGCGTGGTGGCATGCACCTGTAATCTCAGCTACTCGGGAAGCTGAGGCATGAGAATCACTTCAGCCCAGGAAGCGGAGGTTGCAGTGAGCCGAGATCATGTCACTGCACTCCAGCCTGGGTGACAGAGAAAGGCTCCATCTCAAAAAGTTAAAAAAAAAAAAAAAAAGAGGGAGGGAGAGAGAGACACTATCGTTCTTAATGAGAATCACAGACATCCACTGCCCAGGGATTGGCATCCTGTGTGGCCCAGGCGTGCTTCTGAATGCCATGGTAAAAAATCATCTTGTTACAGGGCAAAAATAGGTGAGCAAGAGAAACATTTTACGGCTTATTCAGATCGGGGCCTGGGCCTTGATGTTATTTGAAAGCAGCAAAACAGCACTGCATGGTGGAAAGGCAGTCACTCACAAAAGGGGGAAACCCTATGTGCTGATAGAAACTTCTCCTTGACATTCATTTTAAAGTGAACAAAATGAGGCCAGGTGCAGAACAGTGTATATAGTATGTTATTATTTGGTTTTTTAAGAAGGTGGCAAGAAATAGAAATAGTAATACGTATTGCATGTATATGTCTGTATATATATTTTTTCTCATATATGTCTAAACTATTTCTGGAAGGATAAACACGAAATAGATTAACATTGGCTGCTTCCAGGGTAATGAACTGGAAGCCAAGGATGGGAAGAAAAATGTTCACTGTATGCCTACTCTTTAAAGCTGGAATTACTGTTTCGATTCTCCCCCACGTCTTCCCAGAGTGCATCCACTGAATGGTGGTCATAGCTCACCCAGAGTGTAGGTGACACAACAGAAACGCCTCTAGACCCTGGCTGCCAGAGGTTTGAACCAGGCTCACTACCTCCAGGCCTCCCCAGTAACACTCACCTGACTCGGCCACCTCAGAGATGGGCACCCCCTGCTCCTGAGACATGAAGCCCAGGATGGAGAAGATGGCAAAGCCGGCCACAAAGCTGGTGCCGCTGTTGAGGAAGCAGAGGGCGATGCAGTCCCTGTGGGGCAGGGGTGAGGAGAGGGTAGAATGGCAGGGTCAGAGCAGGGCTGCAACCTCTCCTGCTTCCTGTCTGGGAGCACAGCCCCTCCTGGCAGACACTGTCCTGGCCCCTTCACGGACGCCGGAGCAGGGCTACCTGGCAGAATTCAGAGGGCCACACAAAGCACTGGCTCTCCTCCAACACTCCTTGGCCCCACCAGCCCAGGGATGGAATAAATCAAGGTAGTCCTAAAAGAATGAGGGGGCTCCAGGGAAGTAAAACATGGACCTAGATGTGACAAACCGCCACACAGCCGCCCCTCTCTGCCATATCGGCCCACACCTCATGGGACACTGCCACTTGGCCGTAATCCCATTTGGCTAACACAGGGGTGCAGACGTGGGTAATTCCAAACAACAATAACTCTTAGTCACCTAAATTCAGTTTTGAGATGCACAATATGATTTCATTTCAGCTATGTTTCAGCTTGTGTTAAAATTGGCTTAAATCTTCTGAGCACAAACCAGGTAGGCAAGGAGAGAGCAAAGGGGACAGGATGTGACGTGAGGGAGATGGTATGAAAAATGGGTAAGGATTCAAAGTTTTTGGGGCAGATTTACCAAGCAAGCAAGACTGGGGTGCAACGCATGACACTGCTAATCGCAGTAGGACCTCACTTCACATCATCGATACATTCTTGCAGATTGCAATTTTAAGCAAAACAACCTATAATGAAACCAGTTTATTTTTCTCATCCAAGTTATAAGGAAACGACATTATTCAAAGACCTGTTGTGCTTCTCAGGCTTGCTTACCTAGCACTCCTGAGCCCACTAACCTCTACATCAGCCAGGAGGCCGGGTCCCCTGCTGTGGTCTCCCAGCCAATCACAACTATCCCACCCTTTCAGATGCAATTCTCTGTCCATCTTGCAGTTGGCTCCTTGCAGCTCCTGGTAGCCCTGGGGTGTTGGATATGGGGGTGTAGACAGAGGGGCAGATCCAGGAGCTGATGCACCCTCCAACTCACCCTCATCTAGCGTGGCTGGAGGGACAGTAGAGAGAAGCAGGTGTGTGGCTCGGGCCCCACGCCCCCAATCACCTGTAGCAGTTGTTGTGGTACTTGTTGTAGCTGCCCAGGGCTGTCAGGCACCCAAGACAGATGGCGAAGGAGAAGAATATCTGGGTGCCTGCATCCATCCACACCTACAAAGGGGAAGGGCAAGAAAGGTGAACTCCCAGGAAAGCCAGGCCAGTCAAGCCATGGGCAGACATAGGCAAGTGGCTGAGCTGGACCCTGGCTAGGGATGGTGAGAAACCTGCTCTCAGCCAACACTGGCATCCTGCTACCTCTGCTCACCCCAGTGGGCTCCACTCCCTGGACTCCTAGATGAAGTTTCTTGGGCACTACCAGGATAGAACAGGCATTAGGCATTCAAAGAAAATGGAAAAGACGAAAAGACCATGGCGGAAGCGTGTAGGGGGGTGGGACAGGGCTCTAGAACAAAGCTACGTCTCCCATCAGGTGTTTGATCCTAGGTTCTGCCGCCACTTTCTCCTATGACCAGTGTGGAGGAATCCAGGCACCGCGTCCCCAGGAACACTGCCCCTAATAGCAGGGCCACCGCCAGTATGTAGCTTTGCCCCTCACGTCTCAGCAACCTCTGTCTAAAGACAGGGAAAATAATTCTCGGCTCACAAAAAGGCAAAAGGACGAAAAGAAACACCTCTGAAGAGGGCTTTGTACTCCTTGGGAGGGGAAAAATCACAGTCCAGCTAAACATAGAGTTCAGTTGTTATTGTTATTTTCTCAGCTGGCTCGCCCAGCCTGTGCATGTTATGATTTAGATCTAACAGCTAGAATAACATCCCAGACAGAAAGAACATCAAGGCAACAGGACCGAGTGACCCTGCAGATCTGCAGGACCCTCCCCAGGCGCTCCTGCCCCTGGTGACGTGAGCACAACCAGGGAGCACCCCGCTATGGACGCAGACATCCAAGCAGGTGTTCCTCACGTGTCTGTGTTCCCAACGGAAAGGGCACCGGATGACCCATCCGTGTCTTTTGCTCAGCCTCATGCCAGAACCCCCCAGGCAGGCCCCTACTTTCCAGAAAACCCTCTACCCTTTCATCCTCTCTTCCGCTAGTATCAGGCCTCCAATTCCTCAGTCCCTTCCTGGTCTTTGCCTACCTCCCAAAGCATGTTCACCACCCTCAGCCCCTACCCCTTGCTCCCTCCTTTCACGCTCACCCCTACCAAAGTGGCCACATTTCTCAGCAGTGTAGGGGCCCGAGGGATCCATCAGCAGGCTGACCACCTCAGAATCATGCCGATTCCTCAGCTAGCATCTCCAGTCGAGACACTGAATCCCCAGGCCTGAAGGAGAACCCAGAACTCGTATCCTTTTCAGAGCTTCCTGGGTGACCCTAATGGTCTCCACGTATGGGATGCTGTCCTATGGCCCCTGCATCAGGGGTGCACCAGGGCACCCCTCCTCTCATCATGTCTCCATTCTGCAGGGCCAGGGACAGAGCAGGGAAGACGGTAGGGGGAAGGGAATAATGTCTCCAGCCTCCCATTCTTGAGTTCACTGGGAATCCTGTCCTGAGGTGGTCTGTGAGGCAGGAGGTGCCACCGGGCACAAGGGGTCAGCAGCAAGAAGCACAGAGGAGGATCTGGAGGGGCTGGGGCCAGGGAGGAAATCACACAGAGAAGGAAACACTGGGAATGAAATGCTAGAAAAGGAAAGGGAATGAAGGAGAGACCCCGGGACAGGAAGGGGGTGCTTGCAAACTGCAGTGTCTCACTTCTCCCAGTTTAAAAAAAAAAGTTTCAGTGTGAGGCGACACCAGCTTTGAGGAGAGGCCTTGGCCAGTCTTTTTGCTCCCTCAAAACATTCCCAATCCTTTCCTCTTCTAAAACTCTGCCACACAGATCCTGCAAAGATATTCATCTCAGGAAAACTCACTGACTTTGGCATGAAAGTCACTCGGTTCTATCTCATTCCTGCTTCACTGGCGAAGTTATTGGCAGCTTCAAGAGCAGGACCTTCCGGCAAAAGGCCCTGAGCTTAGAGAGAAAGTGCTTCCCCAGGGTCAGAGGTGTAAGGGTTCAGGACCAATGCATGCCTCCTGGGACCCACAGGTACTGCCCCTTCATGATGTTGGGCACCCCCTCCCAAAAAGGTCGTTCAGGATGTGCCCCGGGAGCCCGGAGGCCTCGCGCCTTGGACATTTGCCCCGGGCCTGACAGTGCACTGGGTGCAGACTGGGCCATGAATTACCAAGGAGACAGGCCGCGGCTGCCCGCACACAGGCAGAGGCGCAAGCCGGGTACGGGCAGCTTTGTGAACTTGTGCTTGGGAAGGAATAACAAGAGAAATCGTGACTTGGCCATTTATCTCGCCTCGGCAGGGGTGGGAGGTCGGAGTGGGGTCACATGGAGGCTGAGTTGGGGGAGAGGTTAATGAGAACTAAGGAAAATGCAGCAGGAGGCTGAGAACCCAGAGCGCAAGGGTCAATGCACTCTTTGACTAAAGCCTTTGACCAAAGCCCCCTCGCTGGGAGCTTGGCAAGCCCCAGCTCCCCACACAGCTGCCGCCCGACAAGCCTGCTGGGATGGGGAAGAGAACGGGGTCAGAGCAAGCTGTTCCATTCCCACCACAGGCAACCCATCCCTGCCCACTCCACTAGCCCTGGTTTCTGGAATAAAGCTCTGATTTGTCTCTGGCTAGGGCAGAAGGCCGACCAAGGGAAAAACAAGTGTAAAAAATCCTTGGTGGAATGCAGGTAAAAGAGGTCTTGGAGGAAAAGAGGAGGAGAGGGGACTCTAGAAGATCTGGGAAAGATGTTTTCAGCCTCAAGTCCAACCCCCAGGATTATTAATATCTGTCTACTATTTTTAGGAAGGCAATGTTGTGTAATGGAAAAGCACAGCTTTGAAGTTACATTAATCTGGGCTCAATTCCTGACTTTATTAATTACTGGCTGTGTGATCTTAGGCAAGTCACTTAACCTCCCTGAACCTCCCTTTTCTCATCAGGAAAATGGGTATAATAACAAATAAAATAATGTATGTAAAATGCCTAACACATAAATAAATATTAGCTTCCTATCTCACCTTCTGGAAAAATAAAAAGCAGCTGTTAAAACTCTCAAATAATTCATATTCTTTGGGAAATATCTATCATGGTAAATAAGACAGCAGCTTTTGATGAAAAGCTACTTGAGATAAAACCCACGCTCCCCCACATGCTAGTTTTGTGATTCTGGGCAAGTTTCGTAAGTTTCCTAAGCTTCTGTTTCTCCATCCGTAAGATGAGGCTGACCCCAAACTCACAGGGTTGAACTGCGTCAAGCACTCAGCAAAGGGCCTGGCGAACAAGAAGGACATAATAAGGTTAGTTTTGGCCACTGTTTACTGCTGCTATTATTTTAAAAAGCAGCTCATCTTTCACTGATAATGAGGTGGCATAGATTGGATTTCAATACTAAAAGAAAGACTAGTTCTAATCGGTGATTTCAGCTTCCTCCCTAAACAAACCTTTCCTTAGACTTGCTTAACGTGGGGATTTAAAAGGTTCCACGTGGGCTCTTTGGATGCCCTCCTCCCATCCCCTGCCCTCAGCAAGCGCAGTAGAGCAGGCACAGGGCCAGGACCCGGGAAAGAAACAAGTGGTCTGAGTAAAGCACACGCTCCAGCAGAGCCCTGGGTCTCCAGTGGCCATTCTCCAGGGAGACGAGACAAGGCCTGGGAACACCGGGAAAGGCAGCAACCTGCCCCTCAAACAGCAAGCCTGGCAGGAAAAGGGGAGCAAACAAGAGGGGAGCACGGCGTTGTCTCTGCCTGGCTCCTGACAACCGGCCTCAGTGCTTGGCAGAGATGCGTCTTTGGTCTGTGTCAGGGAGAAGACATTTTGCAACTTTCTCAAGTGCCAGGCAAATGCCAGTTAGAATGATCACACTTCCTGGGGAGTGCCAACTAGATTCAATTAGGGCTCTGGCAAAGCACCCCCACCCTGCAGGTGCTGCTTTGTTCACTGACAACAAAGGCCTAGCTTCAGCATGAGACTTGGACCAGGCAGAGAAGAAGGCTGCTGGGGACTAGTCCCGGCACTTGAGCCATCCCCCTCCCCACAGCCCCAAAGCACTTGGAACACAGATGCTCCCTGCACAGCCCAAAGCTGGCTGGAATGGAAAGAATGGTATCCCAGAGTACAGACTGAAAGAGGTCTTTGTCCTGCAGTCACCCCGACAGAGACGTATGGCCTCACTAATGCTGAGAAGTTGAAAGCTACCTGGTCCACCTTCTTTACGTTTTCTGGAAGCTACTATATAGCAAACGTGGCACCTGAAACAGATCCGGCACATAAAAGATGCTCATAGTAGATTCATTCAGGGTTTTGCTGAATGCATAAGCTGTGAGAGAAACAAAAGTGAGTGGCCAGGGACCTCGTCTCCAAGAGTGGATCATAAAGTGCATGGGATTCGTCATCATTCAGACCCAGTCCCAGTTGCAGGTATGAGGATGAAAACATGCTTTAAGCTCTCTAGGCCTTAATGTCCTAATCTATAAAATGGGGATGCCTTGTTGATCTGCTGAGAGTGTTTGCTGAAATAATGCACGTAAGCCTCTTAACAATGTCAGGGACCGAGGAAGCACGCCCTAGCTGTTAGCTATAAATAGCTGATAAGGACAAAGCCATGAATCTGTTGTGGAAATACTGAGCCCCTCTGTCCTTTTTCTCTGCCAGCCTACCTGCCCGTCACCATTCCTGATCATGCCTCCTTCCTCTCTGGCCTACCTGCAGACAAAGACGAACTTTGTAGCTTAGCCACTGGTTCTCAACTCTGCCCCTCCAGAACCACAATGGCTTTCTCTTGTGTGGGGAATCCAAGCCAAACTCTTCACCCGGCCTTCAAAGCCTCCCCTCCATTCAACTTCCCCTACAACTCCTGCTCACCACCTCCTGTCCATCACAACCCTTTGGTTCCAGATAAGTCAAAGGGCTTATGATTCACAAAACAAAGATACCCTTTGCCTGGTCTGCCATAATTACTGGCTGCACAACCTCAGGCCACAGTGTGCTCATCTTACAAGGAGGAACGTGCACTGGGATCCTTCTAGGACCCCAGTTGTGCTTCTACAGTTTGGCTCCAAAGCCTGACTGCCGCCCTCGTACCCTGTGTGGACCTGTGGCAGTAGCAGTCTGTATCTCCACGCTGTCTGAGAAATGGGAGAAGGGAAGGATAAGCTGCTATCCCACCAGAACGTTACTGAGAAACACTCAGGACCAGGGCTACTTGACTCTGCCGGGAGGTTTCTGAATAGCAGTGATCTGTCTGCTTCTGGAAGCCACAGCGTCCCAGCAGAGCTCAGGCTGAAAGAATCAAAACCTGGCCGGAGTGGCCAGGAGACCTGAGGACAGTTTGGCTTCCGGATCGCCTGACACTCTGCCCCAGGGGGAGCCATTGCCCCTGCGTGCATGGGGCTCCCAGCCTCAGTGTGCCTGTCCCCTTTCTCTTGCTCCCTGTCAGCAACGTCAGTGAATATGCTGGTGCCTGACTATTTCAAACGTTTGGAAAGCCAGCCAGTGTGTCTCCTACGTGCTGGGGGCCGCCCGCCCTCATGTCTCCTTGGGGCTTCTTTCATAGACGTGGCTCTAGGTTGCCCACTCACTCCCCCGCAGGGTGGTCTCTGCACCCAGGAGGCAGAGCAGGGCATAACCAGGTAACAACACTTCAGGGCCTCCAGGGCGGAGCTTACCCACGCACCCCTCTGGCCCTCGACACCTCCTGGCTTTGCCAGCTTTCAAATGGCTGCCAAAGAGGGGACGGTAAGAGACCTGTCAGAGGCAGGGGCTGCCCCTTCCAGGCCTTGCTTTCCAACCCCCTTCAGGCCACAGGCAACACCACCCCTCCCTACCCGGACGGTAAAAAAGCCAGCTGTAGCAGAGGGCATGCAGACCACAAAGGAAGGGTGGTGGGGAGGAGACCCAGAGCCTCTGGACAGCTGACAGGGAAACTTAACACTAGCCCAGCGGGCTGAGGGCGGGGCCAGGGAGCTGCGGCCTAGACATGGGTCACATGGGCAGAGGCAGGGAACCAGGAGGCAGACTGAGGGGTAAGAATTAAAGAGGAAGCTCAGTAGGAGATGAGCTCCTAAGAGATAAATGTACAAAGCAGGTGCGGAGAGGATGGGAGAAGGGCACCCTTGAGTAGGGACTGTGAGTGACACTTGTGGCCCTAGAGAAATATTACTAGAAATACTACCCTAGTAACATTTGCCTGGGTTCCCTGGCAGCTGTGAACCCAAGAAGGGACAGTGTCAGACACCTTATGACCACAAACAGCTGCTAACATGTCAGAGGCATTTGAACCACAGCGACTCCAGCTTGAATAGGGGCTGGGTAAAATAAAGCTGAGACCCACTGGGGCTGCATCCCAGGAGGTAAGGCATTCTAAGTCACGGGATGAGACAGGAGGTCATCACGTCAGAAGATACAGGTCATAAAGACCTTGCTGATAAAACAGTTTCAGTAAAGAAGCCGGCCAAAACCCACCAAAACCAAGATGGCAACAGAAGTGACCTCTGTTCTTCCTCACCACTCATTATGTGTAAATTATTATGCACTAGCATGCTGAAAGACACTCTCACCAGCTCCATGACAGTTTACAAATGCCATGGCAACGTCAGGAAGTTAACCTCTATGGTCTAAAATGCGGGGAACCCTCAGTTTTGGGAATTGCGCACACGTTTCCAGGAAACTAATGAATAATCCACCCCTTGTTTAGCATATAATCAAGAAATAACCATAAAAATGCGCAACCAGTAGCCCTGGGGCTGCCCTGCCTATGGAGCAGCCATTCTTTATTCCTTTATTTTATTTTATTTTATTTTATTTTATTTTAGAGACAGAGTCTCGCTCTGTTGTCCAGGCTGGAGTGCAGTGGCGCGATCTCAGCTCACTGAAACCTTCACCTCCCGGGTTCAAGAGATTCTCCTGCCTCAGCCTCCCGAGTAGCTGGGACTTCAGGTGCCTGCCACTACACCCGGCTAATTTTTGTATTTTTAGTAGACGTGGTTTCACTATGTTGGCCAGACTGGTCTTGAACTCCTGACATCAAATGATCCACCCACCTCGGCCTCCCAAAGTGCTGGGATTACAGGCATGAGCCACTGTGCCTGGCCTCCTTTACTTTCTTAATAAGCTTGCTTTTGCTTTATTCTACTCCCCCCAAATTCTTTCTTGTGAGAGGTCCAAGAACCCTCTCTTGGGGTCTGGATTGGGGACCCTTTCTGGCAACAAACAGATGTTTAGAGAAGGAAGGGTGCACTCCCGCTGCCACTGTGGACACCCTAGGGTAGTGCTAGGTGCAGGGGTTCCCCGTCAGAGTGCAGGGAAAGACTGATGCTCAGGTGCCCTGGGAGCCACAGAGGGCTCCTGTCTGTGGCTTCTTACCTGGGGATCCCACAGGCGTGTGAGGTTTGGGTACAGGTAAAACTGAATTCCTTGGGCTGCCCCAGGCAACGTCACCCCTCGAATTAACAGGACCACCAGCATGAGGTAAGGAAATGTGGCCGTGAAGTACACCACCTGGTCATGGGCAAATGAGAGACAAGGAGCTTGTGAGTGAGGAAGTGACAGGGGCACTCCTCAGAAAAGGTCAAGGGAGTGTTCCTTCTGCTCCCAGCTCATCCGCAGTTGTTTAGTTCTGTTGCAGGAAGTCAGGGACCCCGAATGGAGGGCCAGCTGGAGCCATGGCAGAGGAACATGAATTGTGAAAATTTCATGGACATTTATCAGTTTCCAAATAATACTTTTATAATTTCTTATGCCTGTCTTTACTTTAATCACTTAATCCTGTTATCTTCGTAAGCTGAGGATGTACCTCACCTCAAGACCACCGTGATAATTGTGTTAACTGTACAAATTGATTGTAAAACGTGTGTTTGAACAATATGAAATCGGTGCAGCTTGAAAAAGAACAGAATAATAGCGATTTTTAGGGAACAAGGGAAGAAAGCCATAAGGTCTGACTGCCTGTGGGGTCGGGCAAAAAGAGCCATATTTTTCTTCTTGCAGAGAGCCTATAAACGGACGTGCAAGTAGGAGAGATATCACTAAATTCTTTTCCTAGCAAGGAACATTAATATTAATACCCTGGGAAAGGAATGCAGTCCTGGGGGGCGGTCTATAAACGGCCACTCTGGGAATGCCTGTCTTATGCAGTTGAGATAAGGACTGAGATACGCCCTGGTCTCCTGCAGAACCCTCAGGTTGACTAGGGTGGGGAAAAACTCTGCCCTGGTAAATTTGTGGTCAGACCAGTTCTCTGCTCTCGAACCCTGTTTTCTGTTATTTAAGATGTGTATCAAGACAATACGTGCACTGCTGAACATAGACCCTTATTAGTAGTTCTGCTTTTGCCCTTTGCCCTGTGATCTTTGTTGGACCCTTTTTAGTAGTTCTGCTTTTGCCCTTTGTCCTGTTCCCTCAGAAGCAGGTGATCTTTGTTAGATCCTTAATAGTAGTTCTGCTTTTTGCCCTTTGAAGCCTGCAATCTTTGTACCTACTCCCTGTTCTTACACCCCCTCCCCTTTTGAAACCCTTAATAAAAACTTGCTGGTCTGACACTCAAGTGGGCATCACGGTCCTACTGCTGTGTGATGTCACCCCCGGCAGCCCAGCTGTAAAATTCCTCTCTTTATACGGTCTCTCTTTATTTCTCAGCCAGCCAACACTTATGGAAAATAGAAAGAACCTACGTCAAAATATTGGGGGTGGGTTTCCGCATATAGTTCCATCTCCCCTATCCCTTGAACCACAGCCTCCCCTCTTCCCTTCCTCCCTCCAGCTAAAGGCTCCCACCTCCCCTGACACATATTCAATAAATATTTGTTGAGTGACTGAATGACATTTGGCATTCTCCCAACAAGTGTGCTTAGCATTCATGGCAAGGATTGTCAGATATGAAAAGATTTGTGACATGTGACCCCTGTCCTCACAGAGCTTACTAGCTTAGCACAACGAGGCAGCCAGATTAGGAGAGGCCCCCAGGGCAAGAGTTCAGGAGAATTCAGAATGCTTTCTTTGCTCCAGGGTAAAGAGTCCCCTGGAATTCCTGAGTTGGTTAAGAATCATTGTGAGATGAGGAGTCTTCATGGAATTATTTTTCCAAAGAACTGTTGTATGAATTAGGGAACCATGACTTGTGTTCAATTTGCAGTGTGCCCACCCATCGTCAATTCCAAGATCATATTACCCTGGAGGTGTCCTTCCTGCCTTTCTCGCTCTCTTCCAGTCCCAAAAACCAAAAGTATGTGAATCTAGGAGAGGCACAGAATCAAGGAAGGGAGCCACATCAAATCCTTGCTGGGTCATCGCCTCCCATCCTCGACGGGGCCACAGCTTAGAGAACCCCTGGGTGACAGCCCCCAGTGAGGGCAGGGAGTCCGGGAATGGGAGGGGCAGCAGCTCCCCACACAAACCTTGCCTGTGGACTTCACCCCCTTCCAGATGCAGAAGTAGCAGATGACCCAGGCCAGCAGGAGGCACAGAGCCAGCTCCCAGCGCAGGGCCCCCAGGTGCTGGATCCCATCAGAGATCTTCAAGACCCGCCGCCTGGGGAGAGAAGGGTTGAACCTGGCTTACTTTTTCTGCCAGCCTCAGTTCTGTGGCCCCGTCCTGGGACAGTGGAGCTGAGCCTGCCTCCAGGCTTTTGTCCAAAGGCTTCTCCGCTCTCTTCACATGAGGCCATCCGTAGCCCAGAGCTGGAGGTGGACATAAAGGTGGAGAATGGAGACTGTTCCAGGTAAGTTTGCTCTGAGTGCTTTGTCCTCAGCCAGGGGAAGGAGGCGCAGGCACCTATGTTCCCAATCAGGGTTTCAGGACTTTTTGACGGCAGGACTCTTGCCCTGGGTGAATATCAGTACTGGGGGGAGGGGGTGGGTCAGAGTCCACACTCTTGCAGCCACAGGGAGGAGGCAGTGCGGAGTGAGAGCACATATGCACACACACTGTCTAACGCGGGGCAGGGGTGCGGGCAAGGAAGGCCAGGCACAGCCCCAGGAGAACTGAAGTCTCATCTCTGAAACCAGTCCTGCAATAACCACAAACACAGGCACCACAGAAAGAAGCCACTTAGTGGAAATTCTTCCCTTGCTGTCCATTGAGAGTGACCTTGGTGTGAACTCCTCCCCATACCCTTCTTCTGAACACATGGCCCACACTGGGTGGGGGAGGGTCTCACTTACTCCCAGAATTCGATGACAGGAGAGGTGGCATTCTCAGAGGTACCATTCAGGGAGCCGTTGGCCTTCTGGAACTCCATACAGTGCTCTACCCATGGGTCACGAGAAGGGAAAAAAGAGAAAAATCATCAGCCAGCCTATGACACAACTAGAGAGTGGGGTGAAATTCTAGGAGAATGGGAAGGAAGGTATTTGGCAGGAGCCAGACTGTTATCTGTACAAAACATCCGCCCACACGTAATAACCTCAACAAATGCAGCTCACTGTCTCCTGCACACTTGGACATGTGGGTACATAGATGCTTGGGTACACATTCTCCTCAAGCATGATCAGAGGACAACAGGAAAGATGCACTTCAGGTCCGCTGCTTCAAGGCATGCTAACATTTCTATGTAAGCGTCCTGTGCAAAGTCACCACCTTCAAGGAATAATAAGAGGGAAGTGATGTCTCAGAGTGGCCGAGAGCGCAGGTTGGAAAGCTCTGGCTTGAATGCTGACCCCACAGGTATGAACTGTGCGGCCATGGGTAAGTTCTAACTCAGCTCTCTGTGTTTTGCTTCGCTCGTCTCTAAAATGTAGATAGTAAGATCCATTACGTAGGATTGACAAGAAATTAAATGAAAACATGGATGTAGAGTGCTCAATAGATGGTGCTCTTTATTATTTGTGTGTGACTTTGGAGTTTTACAAAGAGTACTGACTTTTTTATGTTTGATAAATACAATAATCCTGGGAAATATTAAGACAGATACTGTTTTCCCCATTGTGCCCATGAAGACAGTGGATCTTCTTAGAAATGGCCTGTATCTGCTCATGAATGACCAAGTGTAGGCTGGAACCCAGGGCAGCAAATTGTCTGGGTTCCACCTTCAAAATATCTAGACTGATCCTTCTTGTCACCTCTACTACCACCACCCTGGTACAGGGTGGGCACCATCAGCTCCCGTCTCCTGCCTGGCCTTCAGCTCTCACCCTTGCCCCCCTTCGTGGAATCTCCATTTTGTTAAACCTTAGATCACTCTATGTCACACCCCAGGTAAAGGCCTCCCGTGGGTTTCCCGTCCCACTCAAAGAAAAAAGCTGCAACCCCTTTAGTTGCCTTCAAGGCCATATTAGATCCATTCCCACACCATTCCCTTCAGCCACCTGCTCTACCACGTCCACCCTGTTCCCTGCCCCTTCAGCCACCTGCTCTACCACGTCCACCCTGTTCCCTGCTCCCTGCACACATGGGGTGTGTTAGGTGCTGTGCCGCCTCAGTGCCTTCTTCCTAGAGTTCTTGTCCCCCAGCTCGATGACTCGTTCCCCCTCCTCCTTCAGACCAGTGCTGAATGGGCATCTCAGTAAGGCCTTTCCTGATCATGCCACCTAAAATTGCAATCCCACCCATAAAACTCACAGTCTCTGTTTTATGTTCCTCCATAGCCCGTCTTCTAACACAACATGTACTGCTGCTTTCTAACCGGACACTTGTCATTCACTTGTTTTGTTTATGTCTACCTCCCATCGCTACAGGGAAAGCCCCAGGAGGGTGGGGTCTTTGTTTTTGTTTATTACCATATTCCCTGTGCTCAGAACAGAGCCTGGCATACAGCAGGAGCTCAACAAGTATCTGTTGGGTGATTGAAGGCCAGCTAGGTGCTCTCTCCACTAAACCATTCACTTTCCTGGACGCTGCAGCACACCCAGAAAAGCACGATTTCATCTTGGCGGGACAGCGTATCTCGTGCTGTTCAAATGCTAGGCTCTGAGTCAAACCAGGCTCACTAAGAGAGATGTCACAGTGTCAAAAAATAACACTCAGGTATTCAATGTGCCCCAGAATTGTCCCAGAGACCCCCAGGCAATCCACAGGAAGATGGGCCTAATGATGCCCTGAAGCAAGAGCTCTAGGCCACCAAAAATTGACAAAATTGTTTCAAGAGGGACTCCACTGAGATCTGGATAAAATCTTTACTATCTGACAGGCTGGTTGTCAAGGGTGGTTTCAGTACACATGGATATTTAAAAAAATAAAAAGGAAGAAAAGAAAATATATATAAAGCTAGAGAAGTACAATAAAACAGATTTTTTTTGGAGACCAAGTCTTTCTCTATTACCCAGGCTGGAGTGCAGTGGCACAATCTTGGCTCACTGCAACCTCCACCTCCCAGGCTCAAGCAATCCTCCTGTCTCAGCCTCCCAAGTAGCTAGGGCCATGGGTGTGCATGACCGACCCTGGCAAATTTTTTGTATTTTTAGTAGAGATGGGGTTTCACCATCTTGCCCAGGCTGGTCTCGAACTCCTGAGCTGAGGCAGCCCACTGGCTTCGGCCTCCCAAAGTGCTGGGATTACAGGTGTGAGCCACCGCCCCCAGACTAATTACAATAAAACAGCTCTTTAAACCTTGATTCATTCAATCAATATTTTTGAGTGCTTATGATGGAGCCAGCACTGTGCTAGGCACAGAAGCTGTGGAGATAAAGACAGCTTTTCTGCCCTCACGATCTTGATGACTAGTGGGAAAACCAAGTCAACAAACAGATGAAAAGTGAGGGAAGTGCAGCCGCAGGGCCGGGGCCGGTGCGGGTGCTACCAGACACATTTAACAAGAACCTAATCCAATCTTGGGGTGTTGGAGGAGGTACCCCCAAGGTTTACTTTCCCTTTGAAAAATAATGGTGGAATGGAGGTGGTGGCAGTGATGCACAAAGATGTGCCTGGAAGGGGAGCATCATGCACAAGGCAAGAGAGGTAAAGGTGAGGTGGTGACACAGACAGGAGTCAGGTCATGAAGGGATGAAGAATATCATGCTAACCATGCAAAAATGCTTTTCCGGGCAAGTAAAGGATTCAAACTCCAGTTCAGAATTGAGGAACTTATCTAAGCCAGAAAGAATTGGGCCGGGCACAGTGGCTCACGCCTGTAATCCCAGCACTTTGGGAGGCTGAGGCAGGTGGATCACAAGGTCAGGAGTTCAAGACCAGCCTGGCCAAAATGGTGAAACCCTGTCTCTACTAAAAATACAAAAATTAGCTGGGCGTGTTGGCAGGTGCCTGTAATCCCAGCTACTTGGGAGGCTGAAGCAGAGAATTGCTTGAACCTGGGGGGTGGAGGATGCGCCTCCTGATCCCTGCTGAGATGGCGCCACTGCACTCCAGCCTGGGCAACAGAGTGAGACTCCATCTCAAAAAAATAAAAATAAAACAGATGAAAAAGAAAGAAAGAATTAATCATGGCTAGCCCACTTCAAAGGGCTAGGGCCTCGTTGACTGGCACCGGAAGATATTTGCACAAGGAGAGAGGGATGTGCCAGGAATCCAAGCAGAACAGCGTCCACTGTGCTCTCCAGCCATGCCGTCCAATAGGGCAGCCACGAGCCACCTGTGGCTGTTTGAGTTAACATTCAATGCAAATGCTAAAGTGCTGTTCCTCAGACCACTTGCCACATTTCAGGTGCCCAATAACCACATATAGGAGTCACTCCAACCCTACGCTTGTTCAGTGGGACTGCCCGTAAAAGGTAAATAAATACATACCCACATGTAGCTGGTATTAATAGCTACCATATTGGATAGCGCAAAGAGCATTTTCATCATTACAGACAGTTCTTTTGGACAGCATTGCCCTAGATATTTTTGTTGTTGTTGTTACTTTCTATACGTTAGACTCAGTAGTTCTATGGCCATGGGTGGCTCAGGTAGTCGTATAAGCACAGGAGAAATTGCAGATATGCAGCACATAGCAACGTTTCAGTCAACAGTGGATCACCTATATGGCAGTGTTCCCACGTGATTATAAAATACTGCACATTTACTGTACCGTTTCTATGTTTCACTATGTTTAGATACACAGACACTTACCATTGTGCTACAAGTACCTACAGTGTTCAGTACAGTGTTATAGCATACAGCCCAGGTGTGTGATGGGCTGGGCCATGTGGGCGTGTGCAGGTGCACTCTGTGATGTTCATCCAAGGACGAAATTGCCAACAATGCATTTCTCAGAGTGTACCCCTGTCATTAAGTGACACGTGACTGTAATTGCTGTTATAAATCACAGCAGACCCTTGAACAACATGGATCTGAACTGTGCGGGTCCACTTACACGTGGATTTTCTCCCGCCTCTGCCACCCCTGACAAGCAAGTCCAGATGAATTGCAAGTTTGAAAGATCTAAAATGTACCGGAAAGAAGATACGAGAAACAAATGAATGAACAAAACATATATCCATATATCGAACTAACCATATTTCAAATTGATTTAAGAAAATGGCTAAACAACATAAAAGTGGTCAGTTCTCACTGAATATGTTAATTTTTTCTTTAAAAAGTTCCTGACATTTTGCCTGTGATGCTGGTGAATTCTTGATCTTATTCTTGACATAAGTTCTCCACGGTCGACTTGGGTGATTTCTGGTGTGTCCGTGTTAAGGTGGGATAAAGGGACAGTCCCACTTCCGGTGAATGTGACAGAACAAGAGGAGGAGTGGACCCTTGGGTGAGGACCATACCTGTGTTCCACGCGTGGTGGCAGCCGCCCCAGGGCAGGTCGATGGTGAAGCTGCTGAAGAGGTAGAAAAGGGCCCAGGCCAACACGATGATGTAGTAGACATTGAGGAGGATGACGATCATCTGGGAGGCATAGCCGATGCCTGCGGGGAAACTGCAGAATTGGGCTAGGAACGGTGGACAGTGGTGGCACCTGTAATTTCAGCTATGCGGGACGCTGAGGTGAGAGGATTGTCTGAGGCCGGGAGTTCAATTTACCACTGAGGAAAACTGCTATGATTGTAACTCCCTGTGAATCTATAATTATTTCAAAATAAAAACGTAAAGAAAATCCTATATATGGAGAAATAATGAAATTAAATACTGTACATTTTAAATACTTGTGTCAAGATAGAACTTTTTTTTTTTTTTTTTTGAGATGGAGTTTTGCTCTTGTCGCCCAGGCTGGAGTGCAGTGGCGCAATCTCGGCTCGCTGCAACCTCCGCCTCCCAGGTTCAAGAGAGTCTCCTGCCTCAGCCTCCTGAGTAGCTGGGATTACAGGTGCCCACCACCATGCCTGGCTAATGTTTTGTATTTTTTGTATTTTTGTATTTTAGTTTCACCATGTTGACCAGGCTGGTCTTGAACTCCTGACCTCAGGTGATCCACCCATCTCAGCCTCCCAAAGTGCTGGGATTACAGGCATGGGCCACCATGCCTGGCCAAGATAGAACTATTAATGAAATAATGTTTTCTCATTTAAAGTTCTCTTTTAAAATATTTTATAATTGATTTAAATATGTCTTAAAATACAACATTGTTATGTATTTAAAACATATAGCTAAAGTAGCTTTGCACTCTTCTTACTTAACGTAAAGCCTCTGCCCATCCTCACTGCTGTTTCTCGCCCATTCTCTGATAGATCAGCTGACTAGCTCAGTATGCAGCCCACAAACCAAGGGGGTTTAGCATAGAGACTCGGGGTCTTATCTTAACCTCAGAACTGCTACTAATCACTCAAGTCATTCCCAACAAGGTTTATAACCACTAATGTAGATGCTTTGGAATCAGGTACAGAGCTACTCACCCTCAAAGATGGGGCAGATCTTCCTCCAGGCTGTGACGCCTCCCTGGCTAGTGTACTGGCCTAGTGCTGTCTCCAGAAGGAAGACAGGAATGCCACAGGTAAAGAGGAAGACGAGGTAGGGGATGAAGAAGGCACCTGTGGTTAGAAAACAGGCTGTTCGTTTCCTGGGACTATTCTCCTCATGGTCTGCATTCACCTCCTCCCATTACCTACCCATACTGCCAGTCAGAATCTCAGAGGTACAGAACATGCAAAACTGCAGGAGACAGCTGTCTAGATGTTTGCAACATAGCAGAGATCAAGAGTCACCACGTTACCTAAGATCTGCACAGCCTCTTGCCTTTTGTCACTGCAAAGTTTCCGTCTATACCTATTAAAGTTTGTTCCCCACTGAACAATTACTGCTAACCACATAACTTGTGGCAATAACAAGGAGCTTGTTAAATAATGGATGTCTAGGAGCATTGGCACAGCCCACAGTCTATATTCCTTTTCAAAGAAAGCATTGCTGTTAATGTCAGGTAGTCTTTTAGTAGGCTGAAATCAGATGCCCTTTCAGTCACTGTTACGGTTTGAATATATCCCCTAAAGTTCGTGTGTTGGAAACTTAATTCACTATACAACAGTGTTGAGACATGGAGCCTCATAAGATGTAAGTCATGAGGGCTCTGCCCTCATGAATGGATTAATGTTATTACTGTGAGAATGTGTTTGTTATAAAAATGAGTTTGGGCCAGGCACGGTGGCTCACGCCTGTAATCCCAGCACTTTGGGAGGCTGAGGTGGGAGGATCGCTTGAGCCCAGGACTTCAAGACCAGCCTGGGCATCATGGGAAAACTCTGTCTCTAAAGGAAATACAAAAAATTATCTGGGCATGGCTGTGTGTGCCTGTAATCCCAGCTACTTGGGAGGCTGAGGTGGGAGGATTGATTAAACCCGGGAGTTTGAGGCTGCAGTGAGCTGTGATTGTGCCACTGCCCTCCCTCCAGCCTGGGTGACAGAGCAAGACCCTGTCCAAAAAAAAAAAAAAAAAAAAAGTGTATTTGGCTGTCTTTTACATGAATATTCTCTTGCCTTTCTGCCTTCTGCCATGGGATGACACAAAGAAGAAGGCCCTCACCAGAGGTGGACTGCTTGCCCTGGACTTCCCAACCTCCAAAACTATAAGAAATAAATGTCTGTTCCTTATAAATTACCCATCTCAGGTGTTGTGTTGTAGCAACACAAAATGAACTAAGCTAGTAATCTGTCTCCTTCTGTTTTTATAAGCATTGGCGGAGACAAGACTACTGATGCCAGATATACTGGTATTTTCTCTACCGTGGACCTGTCATCTGCTGGCAAAGTGGACAGGACAGTTCATAGGACATAGAGTACCAGAGAAGAGAGAACTGCACAGACAGGAAAATCTGCTTATCTGCAGAGGGTCCCCCTCAAGCTGAGTACTAGTCAGTGCATATGTGTGAGAACACTGAGGTGAGGGAAAGAACCATTCAAAATGATTAAAAGTAATGGTGCTCACATACTGCCAGAGTAAATAATCTCAAGACTCACCAGGCATTAGGCAGAGTGTGCAGAAGGGCATTTCCTCAGTGATGGGGAAGAATTATCCCTAGACTGAGCACACTTCTAGTCCCACCTAACAAATCTTAAAAGCAAGACGTAAAAAGAGCAAGTAACTTCACTGGTCCAAGAACAGAGCTCAAGAATATTTACAGAAATACGAAACTGGCCGGGTGCAGTGGCTCACGTCTGTAATCCCAGCACTTCAGGAGGCTGAGGCGGACAGATCACGAGGTCAGGAGTTCACGACCAGCCTGGCCAACATAGTGAAACCCTGTCTCTACTAAAAATACAAAAATTAGCCTGGCGTGGTGGCACGCACCTGTAGTTCCAGCTACTTGGGAGGCTGAGGCAGGAGAATTGCTTGAACCTGGGAGGCAGAGGTTGCAGTGAGCCGAGATCATGCCACTGCACTCCAGCCTGGGCAACAGAGTGGGACTCCATCTCAAAAAAAAAAAAAGGCAGGGTGCTGTGGCTTACGCCTGTAATCCCAGCACTCTGGGAGACCGAGGCAGGTGGATCACTAGGTCAAGAGATCGAGACCATCCTGGCCAACATGATGAAACCACATCTGTAGTAAAAATACAAAAATTGGCCGGGCACGGTGGCTCAAGCCTGTAATCCCAGCACTTTGGGAGGCTGAGGCGGGTGGATCACGAGGTCAGGAGATCGAGACCATCACGGCTAACACGGTGAAACCCCATCTCTACTAAAAATACAAAAAAATTAGCCGGGTGTGGTGGCAGGTGCCTGTAGTCCCAGCTACTTGGGAGGCTGAGGCAGGAGAATGCTGTGAACCCAGGAGGCGGAGGTTGCAGTGAGCGGAGATCGCGCCACTGCACTCCAGCCTGGGCAACAGAGCAAGACTCCATCTCAAAAGATAAAAATAAAAATAAATAAATAAATAAATAAAATACAAAAATTAGCTGGGCATGGTGGCATGCGCCTGTGGTCCCAGCTACTTGGGAGGCTGAGTCAGGAGAATTGCTTGAACCCGGGACGTGGAGGTTGCAGTGAACCGAGATCACTCCACTGCACTCCAGCCTGGCGACAGAGTGAGACTCTGTCTCAAAAATTAATTAATTAATTAATTATCCAGCAACCCATAAAGCAAAAATATTACCTGGACTGGTATTCAATCAAAAATTACCAGGAAAGCAAAGAATCAGGAAAATGTTACTCATAGCAAGGAGATTGAACCTGACACATAATTTACAAAGATGTTAGAATTGGCAGATGAGAACATTTAAAAGTTACTATAACTGTATTGCAAGTGTTCCAAAAGTTAGGGATATAAAAGATATTGAAAAAGACCCAAATAAAACTTCTGAACATGAACACTACAGTGTGTGAGATTTAAAGAAATACGTTGGATGGGATTAATGTTAGTAGGCAGAGCAGAAGAAAAGATTAGTGAACTCGAACCATAGTAGAAGGTATCCAAAATAAAACACAGAGAGAAAAAAGAAAATTTTTTCCGGGCGTGGTAGCTCATGCCTGTAATCCCCGCATTTTGGGAAGCCGAGGCAGGTGGATCACCTGAGGTCAGGAGTTCAAGACCAGCCTGGCCAACATGGTGAAACCCTGTCTCTACTAAAAGTACAAAAATTAGCTGGGTGTGGTGGTGCATGCCTGTAATTCCAGCTACTTGGGAGGCTGAGGCAGGAGAATCACTTGAACCTGGGAGGTGGAGTTTGCAGTGAGCTGAGATCATACCACTGCACTCCAGCCTGGGTGACAGAGCGAGACTCCATCTCAAAAAAAAAAGAAAGAAAGAAAAGAAAAAAGAAATTTTTTTAAAAAAAGAGCAGGTGTGCCTAAGTGGTGAGACAGCTTCAAAAAGCTTAACGTAATGGGAGTCTGTGAAAGAAAGAAAAGGGTGAGAAAAAGCTTACAGAAATAACAGCTGAAAATTTTACAAATTTTATGAAAACTATAAACCTAAAGATCCAAAAAGTTCAACAAACACCAAGATAAAAAAAAATGAAAAAAACTAGTCCAAGGTGCATCATAATCACATTACTTAAACCAGAATATGGAGCTTTTAAGAGAAAACCTTAAAAGTCACCAGAGAAAAAGGACACATATGTACAGACAAACAAAGATAAGAATAACATCAAATTTCTCATTTAAAACAATGCAGAAGAGAAGACAGTGATAAGGAAGCACATTTGCTAAAGTAATAAATGAGGGGGAAAAAAAAGCTGTCAACCTGGAATTCTATACCCAGCAATAATACTGTTCAAAAATGAAAGTGAAATAACTGTTTCTTAAGACATGCAAAACCTGAAAGGATCTATCACAAGCAGAACTGAACTATAAGAAATGTTGAAGAAACTCCTTCAGGGAGAGTGAAATGATATTACCAGATAGAAATATGAATCTATACAAAGTAATAAAAAGCTTTAGAAATAGTAATTACATAGATAAACATATAGAATGTTTTTCTTATTATTCAAATTTTTTTAAAAGATAATTGACTGGTTAAACAAAAATAAAAACAATGTAATATGGATTTTATAACATATGAAAATGTATAACAAGAGCACAAAGGTCAGGAGAAAAGAAATGAAATTGTAATATTTTAACGTTCTTATATATAAAGTGGTACATTATCACTTGAAGATAAACTGTGATAAGTTAAAGATGTATACTACAAAGTTTAAAACACTCACTAAAATAACACAACAAAGTTACAGCTAATAAGCCAACAAAAAGAAGAAAGCTAACAATGGAATTAAAAAAATATTCAATTATTCCAAAAAAAAGCAGGAGGAGAGGGAAGGGGGAAATGAATAACTGATAGGACAAATAGAAAACAAATAATAAGATGATAGAGTTAAACCTAATTATATGGATAATCATATTAAATGCAAATGGTCTAAATATCCCAAATAAAAGGCAGAGATTGTTAGACTGGCTTTTAAAAAACTGACAAGACTCAACTATATGCTGCCTTAAGAAAATGCACTTTGAATAAAAAAGACATGAAGATGTTAAAAGTAAAAGGACAGAAAGATACACCATGCTGGGAGGCTGAGGCAGGAGAATGGCATGAACCCCGGTGGGTGGAGCATGCCATGAGCCGAGATTGCACCACTGCACTCCAGCCTGGGCAAAAGCGAGACTCCGTCTCAAAAAAAAAAAGAAAGAAA
Organism: Nomascus leucogenys; assembly: GCF_006542625.1. Lineage (NCBI taxonomy): Eukaryota > Metazoa > Chordata > Mammalia > Primates > Hylobatidae > Nomascus > Nomascus leucogenys. The sequence continues at coordinate 32,458,639 of NC_044403.1, read as the reverse complement.
GAAAGAAAGATATACCATGCTAACACCACTCAAAATAAATCTGCAAAGTTTATCTTAATGTCACACAAAGTAAATTTCAGAGCAAAGAATATTACCAAGGGTAAAGAAGGTCATTTCATAATGATTAAAGGGTCGATTAATCAAGAGGGTCAATTAATCAATCAGTATTTCAAGTGCATATTCACCTAATAAGAGCTTCAAAATACATGAAGCAAAAACTGACAGAACTACAAAGAGAAATATATAAACTAATTCCTGATAAATGTTAAAAACTTTAACAGCCCTCTCTCAATAATTTATAGAATAAGCATACAGGAAATCAGTACGGATATAAAAGATTTGAAAATTATATCAACCAGCTCAACTTAGTCGACATTTATTGAACATTCTACCCAACAGTCCAACAGCAGAATATACATTAGTTTCAGGTGAACATGAAGTATTCCGCCAAGATAGGCCCATATCCTGGACCAGAGATCAAATCTCAGTAAGTTTAAAAGGATCCAAGTAATACAAAATCGGTTCTCTGACTAAATTAGAAATCTATCAGAGAAAGACATTTGGAAAATTTCCACCTATTTGGAAATTAGGTAACACATTTCTAAATAGCCTGTGGCTCTACTGAAGTAATCAAAAGAGAAATTAGAAAGTATCTTGAACGGAATGAAATGAAACCCAGTATCATAATTTGTGGCATGCTGCTAAAGCAGTACTTAGGAGATTTACTAAATGATAAAAGAAGAAAAGTTTCAGGCCGGGCGCGGTGGCTCACGCCTGTAATCCCAGCACTTTGGGAGGCCGAGGCAGGCGGATCACAAGGTCAGGAGATCAAGACCATCCTGGCTAACATGGTGAAACCCCATCTCTACCAAAAATACAAAAAATTAGCCGGGCGAGGTGGCGGACGCCTGTAGTCCCAGCTACTCGGAGAGGCTGAGGCAGGAGAATGGCGTGAACCCGGGAGGTGGAGCTTGCAGTGAGCCGAGATTGCACCACTGCACTCCAGCCTGGGCGACAGCGAGACTCCGTCTCAAAAAAAAAAAAAAAAAAAAAAAAAGAAAAGTTTCAAGTCAATTACCTCAGCTTCCACCTTAAGAAATGAGAAATCATTGCTGAAATGAGGGTGTAGTTAGAAAAAAAAGAAAGAAAGAAATGAGAAGGATAAGAGCAAATGGAAGCCAAAGTAAGTCAAAGGAAATAAAAATCAGAGTGGAAATCAATAAAATGGAAAACAGGAAAACAACAGAGAAAATCCATGAACCAAAAGCTGGTTCTTTGAGATAATAAAATTGATAAAATTTTAGAAGACACAAATTCTCAGCATGACAAATGAGAGGTATCATCAGTAAAGATTCTATAGATATTAAAACAATAATAAGAAAATATACGAACAACTTTATGCCAGTAAGTGCAACAATTTAGGTAAAATAAAAAAATTCTCAAAAAACATAACTCAAAGAGAAACAGTCTGAATAGCCCTATAACTATTAAGGAAAATTCGTTTTTGGTTTAAACCCATCCCACAAAAATTTCCAGGCTCAAATGACTTCAGTGGTGAATCCTCCAAATATTTAAGGAAGAAATAACAGCAATTCTACACCAACTCTTCCAAAAAATTGAAAAGATGGAATGCTTACCCAACCAATTTTATAAAGTGAGCACTACCCTGATAATAAAAGCAGACAAATACATTATAAGAAAAGAAAGTTAAAGATCAACATATTTCATGAACATAAATGCCAAAATTCTAAATGATTTTAGGAAATCAAATCTAACAATATGTTAATAGGACAATATATTATATAGTAATGTTTATCCCAGGGATACAAAGTGGGTTTAACATTTTAAGAAATCAACATAGTGTTGTAGTCTCCAGCTCTTAAAATAAATGGATAAATAAATAAATAATGTGACTCATCCTGTTAACAAATTACAAAAGAAAAAGTATATGATCATTTCATAGGTACAGTAAAGTATTTGACTGAATCCAACAGTCATTCCTAATAAAAACTCCCAGTAATGATGAGGAGAAGAGAACTTCCTCAACTTGATAGACGGCATCTGCAAAAAAACCCTACAGCTAACATCATACTTAATAGTAAAAGACTGCAAAGATTGAGAATAAAACAAGTGTCTATTCTTACTACTTCTATTCAATACTGTACTGGAGATTCTAGCCATAGAATCTTGCCAATAAGGCAAGATAAGGAAATAAAGTTTATTCTGATTTAAAAGGAAAAAATAACACTGCTTTATTCTCTGAAGACATGATATTCTACATTGAAAATCCTTTGGAATGCACACAAAAAAAAACCTATTAGAACCAATCAGTAAGGTTCAAACAGTCCAGGTGCAGTGACTCATGCCTGTAATCCCAGCACTCTGGGAGGCCAAGGCTGGAGGATTGCTTGAGCCCAGGAGTTTGAGGTCAGCCTAGGCAACATAGTGAGACCTCGTCTCTACCAAAAAAAAAAAAAGTTCTTAATTTTCCAGGCATGGTGGCACATCCCTATAGTCGCAGCTACTTTTGGGAGGCTGTGGTGGGAAGATCATTTGAGCTCAGAAGGTCAAGGATGCAGTGAGCCGTGACTGCACCACTGCACTTCGGCCTGGGCGAGAGAGTGAGATCCCATCTCAAAAAAAGAAAACGAAAATTACAAAACACAGAATGAAAAAAAAAAGTATTTGTAAAATGCATGTCTGATAAAGGACTTGTGTGTTAGAATATATGAAGACAGCTCAATAACAAAGGATACTGATACGTGAAAACTATAAATGAAACTCTAAATAATTATGCTGTATCATAATTATCAACATACTGTATGATTCCACTTATATAATATTCTAAGAAATGCAAACTAAAGTATAGTGGTATCACAATTATAATTATCAACACACTGTATGATTCCATTTATATAATATTCTAAGAAAAGCAAACTAGTTTAGTTTGCATTTAGCATAATTATTGATTGCAGTGGGATGCGACGGCAGGAGTAAAGTTGGGAGGAAGGAATTAGAAAGAGACAAGAGTAACTGTTTTGGAAGTGATGGACATGTTTGTTATCTCAATTGTGGCAGTGGTTTCATGCATATATACATATGTCAAAATTCATCAAATTGTACACTTTAAATATGTGTGGTCTATTGTAAGTTAATGAGGAACCCAGTTCTCCAGTTCTTCACCTTCCACTTCTCAAGGTTGTAATCTACACATCCATAATTCAGGTACTAACAGGGACTTGATTATGAGGACAAAGAAGGAAAGGTAGCAAACAATTCAGCCTAAGAAGTCCATAAATCAGTCCAAGGTTTGCTGAGCAGGAAGGAAAACGGGAATGCAGAACCCAGCAGCTGACAGGAACAGTCACTGTGGAGAGCCCAGTGCAGCAAGAAACAGCTATGGGCCCAGCCCAAGCCCCTTCCCATATTCACGCTGCCTGCTCTTTCCCCATAAACCAAGCCAGTGTTTAACTCTGGGCCCCGTGGTCAGCTGCTCCCACCTCCTTCCTCTGCCTCGTTGAGCACCTCGGCAGCCTGCCAAGAGGGCCAAAGTCCACACCTGCAAGGAGGGGCTACAGGCCGTAGAAGTGTGAGAGGGGTCGGGGTGGGAGGGAGCCAAGCGGGGCCAGGTACAGACTGAGGAGTCTTGAAGGGCATTCTGCCTCTTCCCCTCCGCAGGCACCACCATCAAAAGATGAAGTTAGTCCTGGGGATGGGGGGTGGAGTTCACAGTTACCTGCACCCCCATATCATGCATACTAGTCTCCTCAAAAATTCTAAAATGTGCTGGCATTTTCTCCGTGAGATGGGAGAGACCACATCCCCATCCCAGAAAGCAGCCACTCTCTTGGCCCCCCTTCTCAAAAGGAGCACGTTCTGTGGTGTCACTTGTAACGTTCCAGCCGATTTCTTACGGCATAAACTGACGATCTTTCACTTGAGCGACAGAAGAGCGAGGAGCTTCCGTGAGGAGTTATGTGCTGTCCTCGGCATGAGCCTGACCAACAGTGAGCCCTGAGTCATTAACTACGCTTGGTAACACACTGCTACATACTGCCAAATTCACCATTACTTTTATATGAACACATGAACACTGCTTCTTATTTCTCTTTATTCTCTGCTATCTATAAACAGCATAAGGCTGATGGTTTTCCTTGCTGCCAAGGGAATCCTCTTTTTGTGGGCATCCCCGTGCACCTTTACAGGCTGGAGCTGAGGGATCCTTCCCCTCCAGGCCCTTCTGTGTGCCTCCTGTCGTGGCCTCACATGGGGACTCCAGTCCCAAGTTAATTCTGGGTGTTGAGCAACTCTGCCCGCAGCCAGGGTCCAGGCAGTTGGTGAGGTCTCAGCTGAAGGCCCGTGTTCTGAAGCACCCAGGACCTAGGTATTGGAAGACTGAGGCTCTGAAGAGGAGTTGGAGGGGACAGGGAGGAAGTCCTCACAAAAGATGGTATCCAGCTGGTGTCCTGAGACTAGTGGAAAACTTAAAGATTCTTGGCATGGGTAACTTCTGCCCTGAGTGAAATTTCAGCAACCTGGACTTAGAAATTAAGTGAAAATGTTGGCAGACGGTTCTTTCATCTGGGCTGAGATAGGCAGGAAGGCGATTTAAATTCCCCGCTGGCTACGGACAGTCCTATGACCAGAACCCTCTCCCCCTACCTCCTTCCCACGTCACGCCTCCTGTGTTATCCAGCATCTCCTCGTCCCATGACTGGAACTGTAACTGGGCAGGCCCTAGTAGAAAATCATATTTGCTTTCCCTCCTGGCAGCTGAGGGTGGAGGGCTGGAGGAATAGTTCAAATGTACAGCTTCTTCAGCCGCCTCGCCAGCTCAGCACCCCATCCCCGAGGCGTCTGGCCATTGGCACACTATCACTGCTATGCAGGACTCACATGGCCTCCTTCCGCCCAGAAGGGAAATACACAAGCAGGGGGTGCATTTTACCTACTCCCACATTTTGCCCCAATAACCCACATTTACTGTTTCCAATTCTTTTCTCCCATCTCCCCCATTATCTTAAATCCATTTCAATCAGTCATTGCCCCCAGCCCTCCACTGTAACCGCTCTTATCAAGGTCATCAATGACTTCCCAGCTGCTAAAACCAACAATCAATTTCCTTTCCTCATTTTTTTAAACCTATCTGCAGCCTTTGCTGCAGTTAATCTCTCCCTTCTCCCTGATATAATTTCTTCACTTGACTTTCCAAAACACTTCATTCTCTTGGTTTTCATCCTGCTTTACCAGTTTCTCATTTTCTGTCTCCTCTGCTGGTTTCCCATCTTCTCCCAGACCCACTAAAGGTCCTGACTTCTTTTCTTATACCATCAAAATGCTAATGATCCCCAAATACACACTTCCAGCCAGATCTCTCTCACAAACCCCAAACTGACATTCTATTGCCCACTTGCCATTTCCACGTGGACATCTAATAGATACCTCAACTCAACTTTCCCAAAATTCACCCCCTCACTTTCCCTTCAAAACTTGCTCCTCTGGGGCTAGGCACAGTGGCTTATGCCTGTAATCCCAGCACTTTGGGAGGCTGAGGTAGGCAGATCACTTGAGGCCAGGGGTTTGAGACCAGCCTGGCCAACATGGCGAAACCCCATCTCTATTAAAAGCAACAACAACAAAAACAAAACCTTGCTCCCTTCATGGCCTTCCACATCTCAGTGAATGGCAGCTCCTTCCTTCCAGTCACTCAGGTGAAAACTCTTGGATTGCTTAGATGGGTGCCAGCAGTGGAGGGGATGAGAAGTGGTCGGGTCCTGCACATCTCATCTTGGCGGGGAGGGGGGCTCTAGTCCCAGGCATTCGGGTGCTGAGTTACTCACTCTGCCAGCAACCAGGGTCCAGGGAGCTGGAGAGGTCCTGAAGCTCCCAGGACCTGGGTGTTTGGGTAGAGTCAAGAGTTATGAGAGGTGGAGAGAATTAAGGATGACTCCAGATTCTTGCCTTATAACTGGTCAGCTTCTGCCCTCACTCCCCTATACTTAGTTCTCAACATAGCAGCTAGAGAGATTATTTTAAAATGTAAGATAACTAGCCAGGTGCAGTGGCTCACGCCTGTAATCCCAGCACTTTGGGAGGCCAAGGTGGGCGGATCACCTGAAGTCAGGAGTTCAAGACCAGCCTGGCCAACATGGCAAAACCTCGTCTCAACTAAAAATACAGAAACTGGCTGGGCGTGGTGGCGCACACCTGTAGTCCCAGCTACTGGGGAGGCTGAGGCCGGAGAATCACTTGAACCCAGTAGGTAGAGGTTGCAGTGAGCTGAGATCACACCACTGCACTCCAGCCTGGGTGACAGAGCAAGACTCCATCTGGGAGGGGGGGAAATAATTTAAGATTACTGCTGCCCAAAACCCTGCCCTGCATCTGACTGTCACTAGAGCAAAAGCTGAAGTCTGAGGGTGGCCAACCTGACATACCTGATCTGCCGCTCTCCCTGTTCCCAGCCCATTTACTTCCCTGACCTTACCTTCTATTCACTTGCCCAGCTCCAGGCTTGAGTCCTCCTCAAACAAGCCAGCCAGACTCTTGCTTTGTTTCAACCTTTGTTTCCTCTGCCTAGAGGAAAGCACTTTCACCCAACCCCATGATATCCACATGGCCAATTCTCTCACTCCTGGCAAGGCTTTGCTCACATGCTCTCAATGACCACCCTTTTAAAAATTGCCGCCACCCACACCCACACTCCTGATCCCCTTTACCCAGCTCTCCTTGTTCTTTTCCTATAGCACTCATTAATTCTGGAATGCTATCTAATTAACTCATTTATCCCATTTATTGTGTAGTGTCTGTCTCCCTCCTCTAGAATGTATGCCCTATGAGAACAGGGAATTGGTCCGTTTTGTTTATAGATGTATCCCAACCACCTAGAACAATTCCTGGCTTATGCCACGTGCTCAGTGTTTGCTGGTGAATGACACAGGCTCAGGGCTTGGCTGAGTATGTGCCGAGGCAACGGACAGAGACAGGAAATTCTAAAGCCATTAGGACGAAGCAGGTGCTTGGGGGTGGATCAGCTGCAGGTCCTGGACAGCAGGGAGATTATTTACCTAGGAGACGATGGAGGGGGGCATCCCTCTCACTCACCTCCCTAAAAGCGTCCCTGTTGCTTCCGATTTCAGATGGGCTTCTTTGTATCCCTTTCTCAGCTTCCCTGCCTTTTGACTACAGTTTTCAGCTGTTTGCCCTGTGGTCTATCATAGCCTTGCCTCAGCCCTTTCCCTGCTCTGGAACTCATTTCAAATTAGATCTACCAAATGTTGACGCTGGAAGAAACCAAAGAAGATGTCACTTACATTTTTAGTTTGGAACTAAAATTGTGCTTTGAGGACTTCTTCATCCCTGAGCTTCTCAGTAACAAATACTACAATGAATCAAATTCCCTGATTGCCCTCCCCCTCCCTGCCAAGCACAAGAGTGGCTACTTGGAGCTACGAATTTAAAGAAAGGGCCCAGCAGCAGGCCAGTAGGGTACATTATGAAGGATGGCACAGCCTGGAGTATCCCAGCATCCTCTCCAGGGCTTGCTCAGAACACTCTTCCCATGCCCAGGAGCCCAGGCCCCAATCTGAGACTGGTGAGTTCAAATAAAAGCACTAAACCAAGAGGAAAGGGGTCCAACCAATCTACAGGGTCTCCATTCTCCCCAGCCTCCTTCCCACATCAGCAGCAAAGGGTCCTTTCAGGAAGAGGCAGCAGTCTCTTCTTTGACAAAGAGACAGGAGGATGACAAGATGAAGTTTAAGGGCCCATTCTCTGTAGGAGTTTGCTTTGCCTGGGAGGTGAGAGGAGTTAACTGTTGACAGAAAGGTTAAACTGCTGAGAACACCAAAAAAAACAGAAAAACAGGCAGGTCCAGTTTCCTCTACTTAACCACACACATACTTGATCAGCCTGCTTACCTTGGCAAAGGAGCCATTTCACTAACCCAGCCAGTGGCCCTGGGTGACTCATGCCCTCCAGAGCAAACCTGGGCCCCTGCCTGCATCTCCCCAGTCCCTCAGAACACTCCCCTCCAGCTGCTGTCATCCATCAGCGAACAGTGAAGAGGAGTGCTCAGGCCCTGTGTTTGATAAGGGAAGAAGTTATGGGTAGGTAGTGTAAGGGTTAAACAAAGAGAACTTGACTGGATGGCAGGACTCCCAAACATGTCAGGACTCTCCACCAGAATCAGCGTGCTGGAAGGCAGGCTCTACCCAAGGAGAAGGAGACAACAGCCGCCGCCCTGCTGCCTCCACCTCCCCACACAGGACCCATGTGAACGACCAAGGGCTGTGCGTGCTCTTTTCCCCTCGGGCCTGCGTTCCCACACAAGACACAGTCAACACGTTCCCAGGCCCACACAGACTCACCACACAGCCCTGGGACCCAAACATTGCCAGACAAAGGACCGGGGAGAGTCCCTCATCCCCCGCGCTCCAGTCACTGCTCCCCTCCACTTTCCTGTCAGCCCAGTGGTTTGCATTAGACCTGGAAGGCAATCTCTCCCACCTCTTCGTGCCATTCCTGCTAATTCCCAGGCCAACCTTTACCCAATTCCAGAGAGGCTTGGGGAAAGCTGCTCACCTCCTAATCTCTCTGCCATGTGAGGAGCTAAGCTGGTTACCAGGTTCCAGACCCAGGGTCCCAATGCCAGATTAGTCCCCAAGCCTCCAGCTTTTGCCCTGGGCCAGCTCCATCTCTCCTGATTCTCCAAAGGGAGGGTACTCAGGCCTAAATTCCTAAACAAGCACGTGGAGCATTCGGCACTAGGTAAAAAGTGGGTAGACCTTCCCTCTTCCCTCACAGTGCAAACGGAGCAAAGTCCTATGATTTCAGGCCACTGGCCAGAAATTCCTAGGAAGAAGGGACACATCAGCCCATTTTCATCCCTCTGGAAACATACAAGTTAACTTCCAACCCAGGGACAATCCCCAGTTGCCACAGACCTGGGAACCAGACTCCATGGGCCCAGGGCATCTCTCGTGTTCTCCCCCAGTTCCCACACCTCCCCTCTGTATTGAACACTTTCTCTCTCTAAAATCACTGTGAGACTCAAGCTGGATGCACTCAGCAGCTCTTACTCACCTGCAAAAGGATAGGTGTTGCTTTAAAGGACCTCAAATCCTGTAGCCCATGAACTTATCACTCCTCTCATCATTTTCCCTGGTGACCTACCTCTGTATTCCACATTCCTCCAGGCCCGGCTGCAGTCTCACTACAAAATCAGACCTGGGAGCCCCAATCCTATACCCTTTACCCATAAGCAAGGAGACATTCCTAACCCACTGGTCACCCAGAACCCTCCAGTACTTGGGAAATCCCTCTGGGGCTTCCCACAGAGATACAAAATTCCTTGAATGTGGGTTAGTGGTTGCAAAATTTCTGTCACTGCTGTGGGGATAGCAGAGTTACCCTAGGGGGCTGAAAGAGAAGGGAAAGAGAAGCCAATGATGACGTAGTAAAGAGCTGGAGGTAATGCTCCCCCTACAACATGCACACATTTGTGCTGTGAAATTGTTAAAAACAGAGCCTATACTAGAAGGGGTTGGGTAATGGATGGCTTAGGGAACCTCACCGTGCCAGCACAGTAGGAAAAAGACACAAGGCCAAGGCTGGGGAATCTTAAGACCACAGAACTGTTTGGTATCAACATCATCAGCAGCAAAGCTACTATTTATTACGTTCTTTACACACATTGTCTCTAATCCTTACAATGACCTTGAAAGGCAGGCATTGTTATCTCAATTTGCAGGAGCGGCAATTGATGCTCTGAGAGCTTAAGTAACTTGTCCAAGATCACACAGAGTGTAAGAAGCAGAGCCAGAATCCAAACTCTCATCCACCTGGTTCCAGCTTGTGCTCATATTTCTACGATGCCACGTTACAATAGAAAGAGCCCTGGGACAGTCACGTAACTTTTCTGGGTCTTAGTCTCTTACAGAGAGTCCTTAATGACCTCTAAGCGTCCTCCTACCTCCAGAATTCTATACATCTATGCGACTCCCCAGAGGGGCCATAAGCGCAGGAGATGGAAGTATCCTCCTTCCAGGAGTGGGTGGGGTGGCACAAGGGCTCTCACCTCCCCCATTTTTGTAGCAGAGATAGGGAAACCTCCAGACGTTGCCTAAGCCAATGATCTCCCCAGCCACTGACAGCACAAACTCCATCTTGTTGTTCCAGTGCCCCCGCTCCAGGGTGCCATCTTCCTCCTTCTTTTCCATGACTGGATACACTGGTTTTGTCTCTCCATTACTGGTTGTGCCTGAGACCCTGCTATCCATCCCACCTGGAAAACAAGTGGGATGCTATGTTACTGTTGGGAACCCCAGAAGGAAACCCCTCCTCCTCCTTTTACCAACAAATCCATAAGGGAATGAACGCACTGGAAGAGGTGAATTTCTATTCCCTTCCCTGTAGACCACGTCCTCCTTAGCATTTCTCATTGGTAGAAGCTGGGTGACAGCTACTGAAAATATATATTCCTTTCCTGTTTCAGGAAGAAAGTGTTGGTACTGATGGACAGCCTTTGCTTCCACTATAAGGCCCTCTTGGGTTGAGGACTGTAGACATGGAGGAGTTCACGGGCTGCTGTGCTGTCTAAATTCTCCCTGCCGCCCTACAGTCAGCCTCATCGGGATTAGCATGTGCTTCAGTCTCTTTACTCTGTATGCTGGGACACGTTGAAAGGATGGGATTTTACATGTCCTGAAAGCCACCAATTTCCCTTGCAGGAATTTACGCTAAGGAAATAATTGTGATTGTGAGTGAAAGGTGTAGCATTAGGATATTTATTGTTCATAACAGCGAAAAATCAGAAAGTACATAAATTGTCAAAAATGGTAGATATGTTGATAAATTATGTCACATTCATATAATGGACTACTATATATAATCATTAAAACCTGTGTTACAGAAACAAGTATATCAGCACAAAAGGATGCTCGCAATATATAGTAAAAAACAGTACATACAATATGATCATGCTTGACAAATATTTTATAAAGTATTTATAGGCACTGAAGGATTAGGGTAGCCACCAAAATGTTTTTCTTTCAGCAGTTGGGTTATAGGAACATTTCCTTATCTATATTTTCTACATTTACATCAAAAAATGTGTTTTACTTTTGTAACATAAAAATAAAAGCCAGTTTAAAAAAAAATCCTGTCAAAGGATGGGGAGAGGTTGAGTGGGACCAGGAATTGTGAATCAGATGAGGTGGTCTAAGTACTCCTTCTATGTCTCTCTGAAATCGGCGTAAGGGAGAGATTTACTATGCACTCTTTTTCTTTTTTGGTGATGACAAATTAGGAGTCTGTGACAGTAGAGAAGGTGACATAAATGAAAAATCGCAGTTTTAACCGTTCACTGTCAGAAATGGCCCATTCCAGACCGCTCTTGGGATTGAGGATGACTGGATGTGGCCCACACTTAGTTAGCAACTACTATAGACTAGGCACTTCACATACATTCTTTTCATTTAATTCTCACAACAATCCTGAGATGTAAGCATTATTACCTCCACATTATAAATAAGGAAGTTGCAGCTCAGAGAGGTTAAATAATGTGACTGCTGCTGCCATATAGCTAGTAACTTGCACACTCTGCCCCTGCTCTTTCAGTTCCATCCCTTTGATTACAGTGGCTGCCTAGGTTCACTGGCGTGTCTACTAAAAGCATCTTCTAATGACTCTGCCTTGATTTTGCAGAGTGGCCTCTTTTCTGGAGAAGTAGGCAGATGGATTTCTTTCTATGCCTCAAGCAAAGTTCGTGTTAACAGAACTTTCTCAGCAGTAACCTCTTCTGGCCACAGACTCTCCTTTGGCTCTGACCCAGAAAGTTAGAAAGTCAGTGAACAGGCTGGGCGCCATGGCTCACGCCTGTAATCCCAGCACTTGGGAGGCCGAGGCGGGTGGATCACCTGAGGTCAGGAGTTTGAGACCAGCCCGGCCAACATGGTGAAATCCCATCTCTACGAAAAGTACAAAAATTAGCCGGGCATGGTGGCAGGCACCTGTAATCCCAGCTACTCAGGAGGTTGAGGCAGGAGAATCACTTGAAACCAGGAGGCGGAGGTTGCAGTGAGCCGGGACCATGCCACTGCACTCCAGCCTGGGCAACAAAGCGAGACTCCGTCTCAAAAAAAAAAAAAAAAAAAAAAAAGTCAGGGAACAGCAGGCATCTATGTTTATTTGATAAATTAGGGAATGAGCTCCTTTCTACAAAGGAGAAACTCAAGTAACTGGTCCCAAGAGGGCTCCTCAGTCCTTTTGGGAAGATTGTCTAAGGTACTGACTGTGCTGGCCTCCCCTCCCTTTACCAGCTGATGGATCTCTCCCAGTGATGGAAAGCCTTCCCTTCTCCACCCTCCCAGACCCTAGGAGAAACAGTAGCCCTTTCCTGGCTCCCTTAGCCTTATTAGAGCTGCTTCTCAGAGGTAGCATGTTGTGTCTGAAAGGCCATGAGCTATAGAGTCAGATGAGGCCAGGTTCAAACATTAGTTTTTTCTCATAACAATGTCTGACTTCAGAGAAGTTAATGAATGACTCTGAGCCTTAGTTTGTTCATCTGTAAAAGTGGGGATGACAGATAGGATATACTTAGCTGCAAGAATTAAATGAGGAAATATACATATGTATACACACTTAATAGAATAACAGGTACTCAAATTTTTGTTTTCTTTCAGTCCTGTCAAAGAGTTGATCATTGTTCTCTGTTCTCATAGAAGACAGACTTTGTTTTCTTGGACTTAAATCCAGTTGTCTTTCCTCTCAATCTAGGGCTCTCTCTTTCCAAATCACATTGTCACTTAAGTCAACAGCCACCCAAGTTTCAGAAAGTCAAGAAAATAGCATATCATCTTTGCATTTGCACACATACATGTCAGAAGCATATTTTCTATGCGAGGGTAAGAAAAACATCCTTTGGTTGTAAGTCCCATGGATCCCACCAACCTGCAGTCTGAGATGCAGAAATAGAAAAAAAAGAGAAGAAAACATTTCGAACCTTAGTGAAGTTGCTGCCAGAGGTCCAGTCGGGAGAAGAATTATCTAAGGGGGAAGGGGAAGGTGCTGGCTATTTAAAGTGTGGTTCCAGAACGCCTCTGTGGCACTTGTAATTCTAAACTTGGCCCAGCCCACATTCCACCCTTGTGCCTCCCCCTCCCCTTTTCTCCCCTCCCCTCCCCTCCCCTCGGCCACCGGACAACCCACACATGAGTGATTTTGCAGTCTGGGGAGTGTGCACGCCCTGGCAGGTTGGGCCAGTTGCTGGTGAGCTTATGAAGCACGATGTCTTCCCCGGAGCTCATGTGCGCTTCCCATCTGGTGAGCTCAGGGTCTCTCTGGAGGGATCCTGCCTCCCACCCCTGTCTCCAACACAAGTGCTCCTATAAATCCATCAAGAATAGGTATCCCTTTGGTCAGGTGCTGTGTAGATTAATTTAAAAATACATTTATCTTACCGTTTCGCAGCTTGCAATGTGGAATGGACGATGATTTAGAACAAAGATACATAGATGCAGAACTCTGAGATGTCAGAAAAACTTCCCAAACATACACAGACATGTATACACATATAGAAAAAGTCTGAAAAAATCTTCACTAAACGGTTAATAGTAGTTACATTTGTAGAGTGGAACTGAGATCAGGAGATGGCAGTAAGGGAGATATTTTTCCCCACTTTTTCAGTATTGTTTGGATTTTTTAATATGCTAGAATTTTAAAACATTTTTTAAATCAATAAAGACAAAAGGAAGTGCCGAAGTTTAAAATAAAGCAAAGCCCTACAGCTGTTATAAGTGAAGGAGCAGGCGGTGAGCACGAGGCCAAGGTCATCCAGGGAGCTTCGTTTCTCTGCAGCAACAGCCCACAGAGGTGGCTGTGAGAGTAGTTCATTCAGCCTGGAGTCTAGGACAGGGCAGAGTCCCACCTCAGCTATTTGCTGAAGCACAGTACATGTAGTGGAAACCTGCTCAGACTTTGACACCAGAGAATGTGGGGTCTGAGTCCTACATACGTCACTGTCTAGCTTGAGATTTCAGGAGATGATGACTAACTGTAAATGGCAGCTGTTATTCATCCTTAAGGGATTATTCGCAGTGAGCAGGGAGCCTGGAAGTCTTCTTGCAGGAGACAGGACTGAGAGACCCCTGAGCTAAGCTGGGCTCTGGCCAGACTGTGAGAAGGAGTTAGGTAGGGAATGGGGCAATGAGTGAGTGAGGTGATAGAGACATCTTGAGTGACAGAGAGGTGTGGAAAGGATGGATCGAAGAATCTAAGGTAGCTTCCGTTTCCTTGATCCCTCATCTAACTCAAGGGCATGGGTAGGGGCAGGGAAACACTGCATGGTAATACCTGGAGAGCTTCCCAGAGGCTTCTTGGAAATTATTATTCTTATGTTTCAGCTGCCCCTGTTCCTCTCCCCTTTCAAGCTTTCATCTGTTAGATTGAGCTCTGTAAAGCAATAAACCAAAAGCGTCCTGAGACACAAACTCATGTAAAAAAAGAGCATCTTCAAAGCAGTGCTATCGACTTCCATTTTTACTTAGCATTGAGTGGTACTTACTAATGGCCTACTACACATTATAAACTTTGGCATTTGTAATCTAAAATCACTAGATAACTGGTGTTTTCTCAGATACCATTCAGCCTTTGGCAGTGTTGCACAGCCCCTTCTGTGTCCTCACATATGCAAACGGTTGCAATTTCCAGTTTCCAGGAGAGACTGTCAGTGATAAGGACATCATCAGGCTTGTCCTGAGCTGGCTGTGAGTTGCTGCTCTTGTATTAAGGAGTGTTGGCTTTACTTACCCACTCTTTCATTTTTACATAACTGCTGCCATGTTACCATGTTGACTCCTATTTTATTCCTCTCCAAATCTTTGTTATCCCCAATTTCTTTTTCCTCTATAAAGTGGGAATGGCTATGGTAGGTTTTTTTGTCCTGCTTAGGATGACAAAAGTTAAAGAAAAAAAAAAAAAGCTTGAGAACAACTGGTAGATAAATGTTGGTGACAGTCCCTCACAACTTCCTGTCTGGGGTTCCACACAAAACAGGCATGACTAGCCTTGCATCTACCTCACGTTGCCATCATCCTTTGGTCTGCTGGGTGCAAAGCCAAGAAACCTGAAAACAGGTAACACCAGAATCCATATTCAAGAGTTCTTACTCAAGAGGCTGCATAAGTTTTAAGACTCACTAGAGATTATTAGTGAGGATAACTGAAGGCTGTACTTCCCACAACAGGATTGTATAAAACAAAGTGAACCAAGCAAAAAGCAGGCTTAGGAGGTCCTGCATTGTACCAAGTTGATCCCAGGTTTGTTTAAATGACAGTACACCATGATATGCTCTCCCAAAAACTGTTTGACTCTGCTGGGAGTGGAATAAGAACAAATAAAATTTTTTCTAGTTTGACATTTCACAGAAACAAATTTTAAAAGCAGCATGATTTGTTTCAAGAAAGAACATTTCTGAGCAACATCAAGGTGGCAAAGGAGGTGGTGGGTTCTCCTCTGGAGACCTTTAAATTAAGAGATACAGTTCTGTTTAACCACAGGAGTCAGAAACCTGTTGACTTTTTGGATCCCTTTTCAAATATCACACTGAAAGAAAAGAAAAGAGCAAGTAGAACAGACTAAACAACAAATTATGGCTTGCTATAACTGAAATAATTTGAACAAAATGAATAATGATAGTATTGGATTGTAGCCCAAAGTTCACTAAAAAGTTCATGCTGATACAAATAACCAATACGTTAATAAGTGGGATAAAAGGACCAGTCTTCCTTACAGTTGAATTCCAATTAATACACACAGAAGGATGCCGAGCATGGTGGCATGCACCTGTAATCTCAGCTACTCAGGGAGGCTGAGGTGGGAGGATTACTTAAGCTCAGGAGTTTGAGGCAACACAGCAAGACCTCATCTCAAAGAAAAAGAAGTCTTAATACATGTAGAAGGAAAGAGAAAAATAGAAAATCACCATTAGACAAACACCACTATAATAATTGTTGCAGACAAGATCTACCAATGAATGCTAAAATTAGTGGGTGAAAGTTCAAGGAGGAACAGAATTTTTACAATTCCAAAGTGTCTCTCCCAAGATATTTATTAACTACAAAGGGAAAAATAGTAATTTTGAAGTAGAGAAGCCAGGCAGAAACCACCTTAACCAAATGACCAAGGTCAACATCACCAGTAGTAAGATAGTAGTAAGACATCAATATCTCTCTATATCATGAACCATGGATATGATGTACTGAGAGCGACACAACATTTCTGTGGTATTCTTGCCAAAAATGCGGTTCAATCATAAGAAACACAAGACAAACCCAAAGTGAGAGGCATTTGACAAAATTACCGATCACTACTCTTCAAAAGTGTCACGAAAGACAAGACAGACAAGACAAGAAAGACTGAGCAAGTGTTGTAGGCTGCAGGAGACTAAGGGAAAATCACAACTAAATGCAATGTGGGGTCCTGAATGGGATCCTAGATAGGATCCTGGAATAGAAAAGGACATGAATGTAAAAACTGGTGAAAGTTGCATAAGGTCTTTAGTTTAATAGTTCTCTACCAATGTTAAGTTCCTCATTCTAACAATTGTACTATGGTTGTGAAAGATGCTAACATCAGGGGAAGCTGAGTGAAAGATGGAAACTCTCTGTACTATTTTTGCAATTTTTCTGTAAGTCTAAAATTAGCTTAAAATAAAGTTTTTTTCTGTTTTGTTGTTTGTTGTTGTTGTTGTTGTTGCTGTTTTTTAAGATTTTTGTTTACACTCTATTACAGCCCAAGTACTTGACCCTGCTGTGAAAAGCTCTGGGATGTTACGTGCAGAAATCAGAGGTGTCACTGAAAACTGTGAAGCGTTTTCTGTTTGATCCCAGATGGGATAATTCACCTAAATTCTATAAACTCCAATTTGTTTTCTTTGTTTTTTGTTTGTTTGAGAAGAGGGTCTCACTCTATTGCCTAAGCTGGAGTGCAGTGGCACAATCATAGGTCACTGCAGCCTCAACCTCCCAGGCTCAAAGGATCTGCCCAACTCAGTCTCTCCAGTAGCTGGGACTATAGGTTTGCACCATCATGCCCAGCTAATTATTTTTTAATCTTTCATAGAGATAGGATCTTGCTATGTTGCCCAGGCTGGTCTTAAACTCCTAGCCTCAAGCAATCCTGCCTCAGCCTCCCAAAGCACTGGGATTATAGGCGTAAGCCACCATGCCAGACCCAAGATCTGAAAGAAACAAGACTTATGACAAGAATATTAATAATGTCAACCATTACCATTAGTAATGTTTGTTGTGCATTTCAAATGTGCCAGGGGTGGTGCTAAGTGCTATATAGGCACCATCTCATTTATCCTCAGAAGAAACCTATGACATAAGAATTACTGACATGACCATTTTAAAGATAGGAAAACAAAGGCTTAGAGATAATTAAATTACTTGCTAGGCCACGTAACTAGTAAATGGTAGACCCAGGGTTTGAACTCAGGTTTGTAGAATTCTAAAGTCCATTATTTACTTATAGCTACCATGGTATCTATTAAGTCTAGAGGGGGAGGAAAAAAGACAAGAAAAACACTAAAAAGCACAACTCTAGTACTGTTTATTTTGGCTATTGCTGGCCCGTGGTTAGATTAAACATAACTTTCTTAGGAAAGAGGTGAATAATGAAAATGACAAGAAAAACGTTGCTTTCACTGAAAATCTCATCAGACCTGAAGAATACTTTAAAATCTCATCAGAAGGCTCTCTTCCTATCCTAATGTGTTCCACAATTCTGTCCTACTACTCTGCCCTCCCTATTAAGGAAAATCATACCGTTTGTCCTTAACTCTAGAAAAGTAATTGCAGTTATTTCCCAATTTTATCCTGTTTCCTCCAATCCCTGTTTCCCTGATTTCTTGTCTGACTCTCAGAGTACACAGAGTTTGCGACACTTATGTGACTAGTCTCCGTGGGAAGCTCTTGGCTGATGAACAGTTAGTGAGCAGGGGTTCAGAGTGAATGGAGACACCCTGACGCTGTGGGGCTGTGGTGAGGGTTAGGGCAGAGCGACAGCATTGAAAAAGGGCAACTTCAACTGCTGGACAGTCTTCTATCCTAAACATTTTTAAACACCACTGCGGGATGTTATTTGTGATGAGCAAAATATATTGATGCACTGATCACGCAGCTGACTGATGTGGAATGCAAAGTGTGGCTGGAATCTCATGTCTCATGTCTCAGCCCAGAGAGAGAGAGGGGACCCAGAAGGGAAACATGATTGTTTTCCCATGACTGGGAAACATGACAGCTCTCATCTGTCCTGGTTCCCCAAACAAGAAAAAACAGACACGGCCTGCTCAAACTGTGCTGTGTCAATGCCGGTGAGCCAAAGACCACGAGGAACACACAGTTGGGTTCCTTACTCATGGCAACAAGGGAGAGTGCACACAATGTAAACTGTGAGGTGTCTCAGTCAGAGGGTGTCACTGAGGACTTGTTATTGGATGAATTTCTGTTAGGTGATTTTGAGGAGGCTTCAGGAAGCAGGGCTTTGCTTTGGATTGGATGCTGTGAGGAAGGAGGAGTAATTTTATAATTGGGTTTCTTAATGGATTTTGTCTAGAAAGCAGGAGAATGAAGTGAAGTGAAAAGCTGTGATTGGTAAGGAGGCAGCGGTCACTTATGTTAGCCGGCAAAAGATGTTCGATCATTCGTGTGGTTTGGACAATGTTTACGTTGTTGTCTTTGTTCAGACATCATCACAGGGTGATCTTATTTGTGTCTGGATCCACCATGATCACAGAGTGGCCTTGCCTGACATTGATATGTGAGAATGAACACGATGGCAGCTCCTAGCAATACAAAGCCTAATTGATAGTGTCCAATTTCCAGCTGTCAGGGGCTTCTTTTCTCTTTCTCAGCCATAATAGCCACATAAACTCGAAGTGAACTGACGTAACAGAAAGTGGTGACAGTAGCGGGAGGAAGGCACCTATACCTGTTCTCAAGGCCTTGGCCACGGGTTTTCACCCCCTCTTCCCTATATTCTCCTCCTTCACACTAAGCCCAATCCCAACTTTCCCGACTCTTGTTATGTCTTATCCCTATTCCCTCCATTAAAAAAAATATTTTTTTTCCTAGCATAGTTTGACATTGGGCCATTTTCCTCCCAATTATTCCAAAGATTAAAATTTTAAATTTTCTGAATCGGAAATCAATGTTGGCTACCCCAGGAAACATTAAAGAAATTACCGATGTTTAACGCCCACTCCTAAAGAAAATTCTGATTTAATTGTTCTGAGGTGAAGCTTGAACATTGAGATTTTTTAAAAAGCTCTCTGGATGTCTCTAATAGGCAGCTAAATTTGAAAAGCTCTGTAGCCTAATTGCTGCTGTTAGCTAATTTCTTAGTCTATCCTCAGGGAAGATGTACTACAGCTGGTCTTATATCTGAAACTCCTTTTCAAAGACACTCTCAGCCTTCTCTTCTCCAAGATAAATAATCTGAAACCTTTTATCTTTCCTAAGAGTTCTTCCTTCTCATCCCCACCCACTGTTTTCATTGCTCTCCTTTGGAAGCTCTCCAGATTCTGAACATCCCTGTCAAGTACTGGTGTCCAAAGCTCCCTCACCGCCCCTTTCCGCTGCCTGCCTGCTGGCTGCTAGTGCTGCTTGCTTCCACAGCTCTGTAGTGTCAACTGAACCCTTGGTTTCCACCAATGGAGAAATTCAGCAACAGACAGCGCTCTACCTACATGTCAGACTAACAGGCAGAAGAAGCCTAAAGGTCCTGCACCCTGACTGTTGGACCAGGGTGGCCTTCCATAGAGTTCTGCTAGGTGGACAATGGAGAAGGAAAACTAAAGAAGGGGCATAAATGGAGAATGAGTTAGAGCAAAGTTCAGTGTGACGAAAAAAATGTACCTGGGAAGCAGAACTCCAAAATTCTAGTCCTGGATATGACCTGAATCAGCCGCATAATCTTGGGCAATCCATTTTGCCTTTCTAGGACTCTGTTTTTCAAGCATAAAACAAGAGAGTAAGACTGGATCATCCCCAAGCTTCACTTCAGCTCTGGGTCTTCCACAGCTGATCTCAGGCTTGGAAGGAAAGAGACTGCTGGTCTGATCATCCCTCTTGTAACTGCTCTGGCCACAGTTCTTTCTGTCCAGCAACTCCAGTTATTCCAAGAGTTCTTATATTCCCAATTCCAACAGCCAATGATTATAGCCCAGACTAGCACCTCTAGTCTGTAAGCTTCTTGAAGATAGTAGAGTGCCATCTGCCCCCTGAATATAGATAAAAGCCTAGGAGTGCTTAGCTCACTCGGCAGATACTTTAAACATTTCCTCAATCTCCAGGAATCAGAGCTCCAAACAATAATGACCAGAATAATTGATACTCACTTTTCTTTTCTTTTTTTTTTTTTGAGACGAAGTTTCGCTCTTTGTTGTCCGGGCTGGAGTGCAGTGGCATGATCTTGGCTCACTGCAATGTCTGCCTCCTGGGTTCAAGTGATTCTCCTGTCTCAGCTTCCCAAGTAGCTGGCATTACAGGCACCCAACACCATGCCTGACTAATTTTTGTATTTTGTACTAAATTTTGTATTTTTAGTAGAGACGGGGTTTCACCATGTTGGCCAGGCTGGTCTCGAACTCCTGACCTCGTGATCCACCCACCTCGGCCTCCCAAAGTGTTGGGATTACAGGTGTGAGCCACCGCGCCTGGCTGATACTCACTTTTCATCAACAATCATACCTACCAAAACTTGGCACCACATAAAGTCATCCACATTAGCAGTCATGGCACGTACTAGGCACCTTCACATACATTCTCTCATTTAGTCTGTATTGACAAGCCAGAAAGACTGGCATCATCCCTATTTCATAGGTAAGAAATTGAGCTTCACAGACAGGAAAATTAAACTGCCCAAGATTCCAAAGCTACGAAGTGACACACTTAGGATTTGGATGTCTGTCTGCCCCGGCTCCTTCTGCTCCACTCAAACAGATTTACCTTGCAGTTAATTCAACGTAAGCTTCGGCACCCCCTTGCATGGGTGCCTTCCAATCTCCTGTACCTAGTTTTGAATTCTTAATGTTTTGCCATTTTTCGTAAAGAGGACCCTCCGCAAATTAAGCTTCAAGACCTACAAAATCTAGATCCACCCCTGAACTCAGCTTTCCGTCTAAACAGAAACACTACCATCTCGTTTAGTAATTTCAGTGTGAGGGTATTTTTCAAACATGAATTCAAGAGGAATCCTTGCCGGCTTTCTGCTCTGGGAACCTATGCTGGTTCTGTAAAGAAATGGTAGAGTACGGCTTTGCCTTGAGCCATGTGGCCATGGGTCACTCACTATTCCGTCTTCCCACTTACTGTGGGCCCATGGTTCTCTTCTCCCACACCGGTCTGTGGATTTCCCTTCTCCCTCACAACAGGCCTTCCTGAGTCTGGCTTTAGCCTGTAGCATGCCCTTCCATGCTGGTTTTCATAGATCACTTTATTCTGTACTCAGTATTTGGTAATGACTCTGTTCTACCCCTCCTGCTGCTTCTTTTGGTGTGCACTTTGGACCGGAGCCTGCTGCTGCTTTGGGATTGAGCCTCAGCTGCTTTCTGTAGCCAAAAAAGCAGTGCTGTTGTTCACTTGGAGAGGAGTGACTTGAAAAGGGGGAAAGAAAGGGGATTGTTGCCTACTTCAATTTTTGTTAGGTAGGCTCTAATATCGAAATTCACATTTCATTCCAGCTTCTTCTATAACGTCTCATATTTACCCATCAAAATATTCTAACACTATTTATTATCTACTATTCCTTCCCTGTATCTTGATCTTAGTTATCAGATCTCTCTTCTTTAGATTTTATACGTATAAAATTTCCCTTTTGTCCCCTTTGCAAACCAGAGAGGATGCAGATACAACTTTGGAAAAACACAGTTTAGCAAAGAAACAGCTTGGGAACTGAGGCTTTCAGGTGAACCCTGCATACCATTTCTTTCTCGCTCTGTCCTGTCCACTTGTCATCTCCTAGAACTTTAATACCTCCCACTACAACCACCTGACAAATGAGAAAAACCTTTGCTCAGTCACAATTTATCATACAACGGTAACTTAATTCATATTAGAAAAACCAGGATAGAACTAGGCAATTTATACATAATATTTCCAAAATACATTTTTTGTGCAGGCCATCTTTTAGAAATGTGTAGATACTATCCTAGTGGTAACAGAAGCATAGAAAAGTTGACATTAGGATACCTGAGAATCTTAGGGCTATGTAATTTTAAGACAGGACTTAAGATGTGTATGTATTAATCCACAGAACCTACAGCAGTTAGAATATTAAACATTTTCCAAACAAGAACTGCAAAACAAACACACAGAGCCAGCACGGATCCATGCCCTTGCCGAGCTGTAAACAAGTCTGAAGAGTCACCTGTCAATGGCAGCGATGGCAATACCATTATCTTGGAAAGAAATCATTGTTTCCTAGGTGACAAACTTGGGATGAGATACTTTAAAACTCTGAATTCTGCTTTCAGTTTCTCCTCTTGCCTCCTATGTTTTCATACCACGCATACCACCAATTTACAAAACCCCCAACGTATCCATCCCTAGGAACAAAACAGAAATTCTTGTGAGGTACAGGAAAGGACAAATTTCAATGATGAGGAAATCCTCACATTTCCATTTCTCGATGGAAATTACAGCAATTTTTGCTGACAGCTTCCAAAAGCACAGGCTGTAGAAGAAATATGTATGGAGAGGAAACAAATTCATAAAGATACTTAACCATACACACTGTGAATACCATAAATTTTAAAATTCAAGATCTGATTCCTTCAGACAGAATTGTAATATGAAGACCAAAAGGAATGATTTGTATAGATATTAAAAGGGATATGAACCATTTGGAGGATGTTCAGAGGAGAAATCAGGAGAGTTAAGGAACCCAGAACACAGTTGACAAGATTTGGAGATTTCTATTTTCCTAAGTGAATTTGTTCTACTGAATGTAGGATATTGGCCAAAGGGCAGTTATAAATACTTCAAACTGCAGCAGTCTTATAAAATGTTAGCCCAAGTGTAAAAAGTTACCGCATTTCTTTTCATGAACATTAAAAAAGACATTATACTTACCTTTTTTGATCTAACTTGAATAACAAAGTATGGATAGAGTGAATTTTATAGGTTAGTGCAAAACTAACTGCAGTCTTTGCCACTGACCACAATTACCTTTGCACCAGCCTATATTAAGCCTAAGGAAGTTAGCTTATGCTCTCAGGCACTTCAGTCTTTGTATGATGCAGCACATTCTGTGTGAGTATAGCAGACAAACTCAGAGGTGGCCTCCCACGATCCCTGCCTCACCTGGTGTTCACTTCCTTCTGTGACTGTCTCTTGGCATGGTCAGGACCTGGGACTTGCTTCTCACCAACAGAATAGGGCAATGGTGGCAGGATGTATGTGATTACACATACTTGTTTACATTACATAAGATTGTAACCTAGTCTTGCTAGCTTTGAGAAAGCAAGTAGCAATGTTGGGAAAGCGCAGGGGCCAAGGAACTGAAGCTGGCCTCTGGCCAGTGGCCAAACAAAATCTAAGGCCCTTATTCCAACGACCCAAAAGGAACTAAAGGCTGCCAACAACCACATGAGCTCAGAAGTAGATTCTTCCTCAAACTTCAGATATGACACAGCCTTAAACACCACCGTGATGACAGCCTTGTGAGACCCTGAAGCAGGGTACCAGCAAAGTTGTGCCCTGTCTCCTGACACAGCAATTGTGAAGCAATAAATGTGTGTTGCTTTAAGCTGCTAAGTCTGTGGTAATAATGTTATGCAGCAGTAGATAACAAATACAGTAAATACTGAATGTATACACATTTGTAAAGCTGTGTTTGCACATTAGAGGTTTTGGAATGACTGTATGTACACATGCATAGACATGCAAACCATTTAAGTAACTTAAGAAATGTAGTCAACAGAGCAATAAAGAAACTTGGCATTCTTCACACCAATCAATTCAAGATGTAACAAAGATTTAATATAAAGCATAAAAGTTTTAAGCAAAATCATGGAGGTATTTTTATTACCTTGTAGTGGGGAAGGTCATTCTAAGCACATCGGGAAAACCAGGAATTATAAAATCAAAGGGATTAAGTTTACATCATAAAACTTAACTTTTATAACAAAAAAACATAAATTAAGGTTAAAAGACTAATAACAACATGGTCAAAAATTTGCAACACAAGACAAAGAAATAATGTCCTCAATATACATAGCTCTTAAACATCATTGAGTATAATGCAAAACTATACAGCCATTAAAAACAATACAAATCTATATCTATGGTCATGTACAAATGTTCTCAGGATTAAGTGAAAGAAGCAAGTTACAAAGCAGTACATAGAGTGTGACCTCATTTACGCAAAGGTGTCCATAGTTGTATATAAGCATATGTAAATATGCACAGAGTTGTCTGAAAGTAAATCTTAACTGGTCATTTTGGGGTAGACTATTTCTTATTTCTTTTTTTTTTTTAACGTGCATGCACTATTTGTTTTTTTAAGAAAGAAATATATTTTCCAAAAAAAGTTTTAGAAATGTTTGTGTACCTATGAAGCAAAAGTCCATTTATTTGGCAGAGAAGTTAATCAGAAAGCAAAACCTCTAGTGAAGAAACACCAATGTGAAAGATAAAGGAAAGTAACTTCAACGATGGAATCAACACCAACACGTGCAATCATTACTGAAGACATCATCTCAGGGAGAATGCTACTCATTTATGAGCTACTCATTTATGAGCTACTACTCATTTATGAGCTAAAGGGGAAAAAAGCAGACTGGAGATGTTTCAAAATAACCTGGGGAGAGAATGGGAGGCCATTTTGAATATGATACTAAAATGTATAAAAGGAAAGAATGGTCTGTTAAGTTCCATTATCAAATTAATGATCTTTGCCTTACTGGTGATAGATGCACTCACTGTATGGATGGGAGTCATAAATATGAAAATATGTAAAATATACTTATTATACATAATCCTTAAAAATCATTATTTCTCATAATGCATTTAGAACTATGGTTCTCAACTCTGGCTGCAGAAAAACAAAATCCTGATGTTTCGGTCTAGAAAACGCAAATCTAGAGATACTCAGATTAATGGCCACCTAGAGCTGGGAGTAGAAACAGAGAATGACTAAATAGACATGAAGTTTCTTTTTGGGTGATGGAAACATTCTGAAGTTTGCATGATGTGGTAAGGGTTGCACAGTTCTTTAAATTTACTAAAATCATATATTAAAATAAGTGGATTTTATGGTATGTAGAT